>NC_083617.1:32912373-33109873 GCF_963584025.1 Labrus mixtus
GGACAGCAAAGGTCAGGCTCTGGGAGCCCCTGGGTGGGCTGGAGGAGTGTTAGAGAGGGCCTGGAGCTCTGCAGTTAGTGCTGGACAGCAAGTGTGGGGCTCCTGGGGGCTCTGGGAGCCCCTGGGTGGGCTGGAGGAGTGTTAGAGAGGGCCTGGAGCTCTGCAGGTAGTGCTGGACAGCAAGTGTGGGGCTCCTGGGGGCTCTGGGAGCCCCTGGGTGGGCTGGAGGAGTGTGACAGAGGGCCTGGAGCTCTGCTGGGAGTGCTGGACAGCAAGTGTGGGGCTCTGGGAGCCCCTGGGTGGGCTGGAGGAGTGTTAGAGAGGGCCTGGAGCTGTGCAGGGAGTGCTGGACAGCAAGTGTGGGGCTCCTGGGGGCTCTGGGAGCCCCTGGATGGGCTGGAGGAGTGAGACAGAGGGCCTGGAGCTCTGCTGGGAGTGCTGGACAGCAAGTGTGGGTCTCCTGGGGTCTCTGGGAGCCCCTGGGTGGGCTGGAGGAGTGTGAGAGAGGGCCTGGAGCTCTGCAGGAAGTGCTGAAGGGCAAAGGTCAGGCTCTAGGTTGGCTGGAGGAGTGTGAGAGAGGGCCTGGAGCTCTGCTGGGAGTGCTGGACAGCAAGTGTGGGGCTCCTGGGGGCTCTGGGAGCCTCTGGGTGGGCTGGAGGAGTGTGAGAGAGGGCCTGGAGCTCTGCTGGGAGTGCTGGACAGCAAAGGTCAGGCTCTGGGAGCCCCTGGGTGGGCTGGAGGAGTGTTAGAGAGGGCCTGGAGCTCTGCAATTAGTGCTGGACAGCAAGTGTGGGGCTCCTGGGGGCTCTGGGAGCCCCTGGGTGGGCTGGAGGAGTGTTAGAGAGGGCCTGGAGCTCTGCAGGTAGTGCTGGACAGCAAGTGTGGGGCTCCTGGGGGCTCTGGGAGCCCCTGGGTGGGCTGGAGGAGTGTGACAGAGGGCCTGGAGCTCTGCTGGGAGTGCTGGACAGCAAGTGTGGGGCTCTGGGAGCCCCTGGGTGGGCTGGAGGAGTGTTAGAGAGGGCCTGGAGCTGTGCAGGGAGTGCTGGACAGCAAGTGTGGGGCTCCTGGGGGCTCTGGGAGCCCCTGGGTGGGCTGGAGGAGTGAGACAGAGGGCCTGGAGCTCTGCTGGGAGTGCTGGACAGCAAGTGTGGGGCTCCTGGGGTCTCTGGGAGCCCCTGGGTGGGCTGGAGGAGTGTGAGAGAGGGCCTGGAGCTCTGCAGGAAGTGCTGAAGGGCAAAGGTCAGGCTCTAGGTTGGCTGGAGGAGTGTGAGAGAGGGCCTGGAGCTCTGCAGGGAGTGCTGGACAGCAAGTGTGGGGCTCCTGGGGGCTCTGGGAGCCCTTGGGTGGGCTGGAGGAGTGAGACAGAGGGCCTGGAGCTCTGCAGGTAGTGCTGGACAGCAAAGGTCAGGCTTTGGGTGACCCTGGGTGGGCTGGAGAAGTGTGACAGAGGGCCTGGAGCTCTGCTGGGAGTGCTTGACAGCAAGTGTGGGGCTCATGGGGTCTCTGGGAGCCCCTGGGTGGGCTGGAGGAGTGTGAGAGAGGGCCTGGAGCTCTGCAGGAAGTGCTGAAGGGCAAAGGTCAGGCTCTAGGTTGGCTGGAGGAGTGTGAGAGAGGGCCTGGAGCTCTGCAGGGAGTGCTGGACAGCAAGTGTGGGGCTCTTGGGGGCTCTGGGATCCCCTGGGTGGGCTGGATGAGTGTTAGAGAGGGCCTGGAGCTCTGCAGGTAGTGCTGGACAGCAAAGGTCAGGCTTTGGGTGACCCTGGGTGGGCTGGAGAAGTGTGACAGAGGGCCTGGAGCTCTGCTGGGAGTGCTTGACAGCAAGTGTGGGGCTCATGGGGGCTCTGGGAGCCCCTGGGTGGGCTGGAGGAGTGTGAGAGAGGGCCTGGAGCTCTGCAGGCAGTGCTGGAGACTAAGTGTGGGGCTCCTGGGGGCTCTGGGAGCCCTTGGGTGGGCTGGAGGAGTGAGACAGAGGGCCTGGAGCTCTGCTGGGAGTGCTGGACAGCAAGTGTGGGGCTCCTGGGGGCTCTGGGAGCCCCTGGGTGGGCTGGATGAGTGTTAGAGAGGGCCTGGAGCTCTGCAGGTAGTGCTGGACAGCAAGTGTGTGGCTCCTGGGGGCTCTGGGAGCCCCTGGGTGGGCTGGAGGAGTGTGAGAGAGGGCCTGGAGCTCTGCTGGGAGTGCTGGACAGCAAAGGTCAGGCTCTGGGAGCCCCTGGGTGGGCTGGAGGAGTGTTAGAGAGGGCCTGGAGCTCTGCAGGCAGTGCTGGAGACTAAGTGTGGGGCTCCTGGGGGCTCTGGGAGCCCCTGGGTGGGCTGGAAGAGTGAGACAGAGGGCCTGGAGCTCTGCTGGGAGTGCTGGACAGCAAGTGTGGGGCTCCTGGGGGCTCTGGGAGCCTCTGGGTGGGCTGGAGGAGTGTGAGAGAGGGCCTGGAGCTCTGCTGGGAGTGCTGGACAGCAAAGGTCAGGCTCTGGGAGCCCCTGGGTGGGCTGGAGGAGTGAGACAGAGGGCCTGGAGCTCTGCTGGGAGTGCTGGACAGCAAGTGTGGGGCTCCTGGGGTCTCTGGGAGCCCCTGGGTGGGCTGGAGGAGTGTGAGAGAGGGCCTGGAGCTCTGCAGGAAGTGCTGAAGGGCAAAGGTCAGGCTCTAGGTTGGCTGGAGGAGTGTGAGAGAGGGCCTGGAGCTCTGCAGGGAGTGCTGGACAGCAAGTGTGGGGCTCATGGGGGCTCTGGGAGCCCCTGGGTGGGCTGGAGGAGTGTGAGAGAGGGCCTGGAGCTCTGCAGGCAGTGCTGGAGACTAAGTGTGGGGCTCCTGGGGGCTCTGGGAGCCCTTGGGTGGGCTGGAGGAGTGAGACAGAGGGCCTGGAGCTCTGCTGGGAGTGCTGGACAGCAAGTGTGGGGCTCCTGGGGGCTCTGGGAGCCCCTGGGTGGGCTGGATGAGTGTTAGAGAGGGCCTGGAGCTCTGCAGGTAGTGCTGGACAGCAAGTGTGGGGCTCCTGGGGGCTCTGGGAGCCCCTGGGTGGGCTGGAGGAGTGTGAGAGAGGGCCTGGAGCTCTGCTGGGAGTGCTGGACAGCAAAGGTCAGGCTCTGGGAGCCCCTGGGTGGGCTGGAGGAGTGTTAGAGAGGGCCTGGAGCTCTGCAGGCAGTGCTGGAGACTAAGTGTGGGGCTCCTGGGGGCTCTGGGAGCCCCTGGGTGGGCTGGAAGAGTGAGACAGAGGGCCTGGAGCTCTGCTGGGAGTGCTGGACAGCAAGTGTGGGGCTCCTGGGGGCTATGGGAGCCTCTGGGTGGGCTGGAGGAGTGTGAGAGAGGGCCTGGAGCTCTGCTGGGAGTGCTGGACAGCAAAGGTCAGGCTCTGGGAGCCCCTGGGTGGGCTGGAGGAGTGTTAGAGAGGGCCTGGAGCTCTGCAGTTAGTGCTGGACAGCAAGTGTGGGGCTCCTGGGGGCTCTGGGAGCCCCTGGGTGGGCTGGAGGAGTGTTAGAGAGGGCCTGGAGCTCTGCAGGTAGTACTGGACAGCAAGTGTGGGGCTCCTGGGGGCTCTGGGAACCCCTGGGTGGGCTGGAGGAGTGAGACAGAGGGCCTGGAGCACTGCTGGGAGTGCTGGACAGCAAGTGTGGGGCTCCTGGGGGCTCTGGGAGCCCCTGGGTAGGCTGGAGAAGTATTACAGAGGGCCTGGAGCTCTGCTGGGAGTGCTGGACAGCAAGTGGGGGGCTCCTGGGGGCTCTGGGTGCCCCTGGGTGGGCTGGAGAAGTGTGACAGAGGGCCTGGAGCTCTGCTGGGAGTGCTGGACAGCAAGTGTGGGGCTCATGGGGGCTCTGGGAGTCCCTGGGTGGGCTGGAGGAGTGTGAGAGAGGGCCTGGAGCTCTGCAGGTAGTGCTGGACAGCAAGTGTGGGAGTCCTAGGGGGCTCTGGGAGCCCCTGTGTGGGCTAGAGCAGTGTGAGAGAGGGCCTGGAGCTCTGTTGGGAGTGCTGGACAGCAAAGGTCAGGCTCTGGGAGCCCCTGGGTGGGCTGGAGGAGTGTTAGAGAGGGCCTGGAGCTCTGCAGGTAGTGCTGGACAGCAAGTGTGGGGCTCCTGGGGGCTCTGGGAGCCCCTGGGTGGGCTGGAGGAGTGTGACAGAGGGCCTGGAGCTCTGCTGGGAGTGCTGGACAGCAAGTGTGGGGCTCTGGGAGCCCCTGGGTGGGCTGGAGGAGTGTTAGAGAGGCCCTGGAGCTCTGCAGGGAGTGCTGGACAGCAAGTGTGGGGCTCATGGGGGCTCTGGGAGCCCCTGGGTGGGCTGGAGGAGTGTGAGAGAGGGCCTGGAGCTCTGCAGGCAGTGCTGGAGACTAAGTGTGGGGCTCCTGGGGGCTCTGGGAGCCCTTGGGTGGGCTGGAGGAGTGAGACAGAGGGCCTGGAGCTCTGCTGGGAGTGCTGGACAGCAAAGGTCAGGCTCTGGGAGCCCCTGGGTGGGCTGGAGGAGTGTTAGAGAGGGCCTGGAGCTCTGCAGGCAGTGCTGGAGACTAAGTGTGGGGCTCCTGGGGGCTCTGGGAGCCCCTGGGTGGGCTGGAAGAGTGAGACAGAGGGCCTGGAGCTCTGCTGGGAGTGCTGGACAGCAAGTGTGGGGCTCCTGGGGGCTCTGGGAGCCTCTGGGTGGGCTGGAGGAGTGTGAGAGAGGGCCTGGAGCTCTGCTGGGAGTGCTGGACTGCAAAGGTCAGGCTCTGGGAGCCCCTGGGTGGGCTGGAGGAGTGTTAGAGAGGGCCTGGAGCTCTGCAGTTAGTGCTGGACAGCAAGTGTGGGGCTCCTGGGGGCTCTGGGAGCCCCTGGGTGGGCTGGAGGAGTGTTAGAGAGGGCCTGGAGCTCTGCAGGTAGTGCTGGACAGCAAGTGTGGGGCTCCTGGGTGGCCCTGGGTCGGATGGAGAAGTGTTAGAGAGGCCCTGGAGCTCTTCAGGGAGTGCTGGAGAGCAAAGGTCAGGCTCTGGGAGCCCCTAGGTCAGATGGAGGAGTGTTAGAGAGGGCCTGGAGCTCTGCAGGTAGTGCTGGACAGCAAGTGTGGGAGTCCTAGGGGGCTCTGGGAGCCCCTGTGTGGGCTAGAGCAGTGTGAGAGAGGGCCTGGAGCTCTGTTGGGAGTGCTGGACAGCAAAGGTCAGGCTCTGGGAGCCCCTGGGTGGGCTGGAGGAGTGTTAGAGAGGGCCTGGAGCTCTGCAGGTAGTGCTGGACAGCAAGTGTGGGGCTCCTGGGGGCTCTGGGAGCCCCTGGGTGGGCTGGAGGAGTGTGACAGAGGGCCTGGAGCTCTGCTGGGAGTGCTGGACAGCAAGTGTGGGGCTCTGGGAGCCCCTGGGTGGGCTGGAGGAGTGTTAGAGAGGCCCTGGAGCTCTGCAGGGAGTGCTGGACAGCAAGTGTGGGGCTCTGGGAGCCCCTGGGTGGGCTGGAGGAGTGTTAGAGAGGCCCTGGAGCTCTGCAGGGAGTGCTGGACAGCAAGTGTGGGGCTCATGGGGGCTCTGGGAGCCCCTGGGTGGGCTGGAGGAGTGTGAGAGAGGGCCTGGAGCTCTGCAGGCAGTGCTGGAGACTAAGTGTGGGGCTCCTGGGGGCTCTGGGAGCCCTTGGGTGGGCTGGAGGAGTGAGACAGAGGGCCTGGAGCTCTGCTGGGAGTGCTGGACAGCAAAGGTCAGGCTCTGGGAGCCCCTGGGTGGGCTGGAGGAGTGTTAGAGAGGGCCTGGAGCTCTGCAGGCAGTGCTGGAGACTAAGTGTGGGGCTCCTGGGGGCTCTGGGAGCCCCTGGGTGGGCTGGAAGAGTGAGACAGAGGGCCTGGAGCTCTGCTGGGAGTGCTGGACAGCAAGTGTGGGGCTCCTGGGGGCTCTGGGAGCCTCTGGGTGGGCTGGAGGAGTGTGAGAGAGGGCCTGGAGCTCTGCTGGGAGTGCTGGACTGCAAAGGTCAGGCTCTGGGAGCCCCTGGGTGGGCTGGAGGAGTGTTAGAGAGGGCCTGGAGCTCTGCAGTTAGTGCTGGACAGCAAGTGTGGGGCTCCTGGGGGCTCTGGGAGCCCCTGGGTGGGCTGGAGGAGTGTTAGAGAGGGCCTGGAGCTCTGCAGGTAGTGCTGGACAGCAAGTGTGGGGCTCCTGGGTGGCCCTGGGTCGGATGGAGAAGTGTTAGAGAGGCCCTGGAGCTCTTCAGGGAGTGCTGGAGAGCAAAGGTCAGGCTCTGGGAGCCCCTAGGTCAGATGGAGGAGTGTTAGAGAGGGCCTGGAGCTCTGCAGGTAGTGCTGGACAGCAAGTGTGGGAGTCCTAGGGGGCTCTGGGAGCCCCTGTGTGGGCTAGAGCAGTGTGAGAGAGGGCCTGGAGCTCTGTTGGGAGTGCTGGACAGCAAAGGTCAGGCTCTGGGAGCCCCTGGGTGGGCTGGAGGAGTGTTAGAGAGGGCCTGGAGCTCTGCAGGTAGTGCTGGACAGCAAGTGTGGGGCTCCTGGGGGCTCTGGGAGCCCCTGGGTGGGCTGGAGGAGTGTGACAGAGGGCCTGGAGCTCTGCTGGGAGTGCTGGACAGCAAGTGTGGGGCTCTGGGAGCCCCTGGGTGGGCTGGAGGAGTGTTAGAGAGGCCCTGGAGCTCTGCAGGGAGTGCTGGACAGCAAGTGTGGGGCTCATGGGGGCTCTGGGAGCCCCTGGGTGGGCTGGAGGAGTGTGAGAGAGGGCCTGGAGCTCTGCAGGCAGTGCTGGAGACTAAGTGTGGGGCTCCTGGGGGCTCTGGGAGCCCTTGGGTGGGCTGGAGGAGTGAGACAGAGGGCCTGGAGCTCTGCTGGGAGTGCTGGACAGCAAAGGTCAGGCTCTGGGAGCCCCTGGGTGGGCTGGAGGAGTGTTAGAGAGGGCCTGGAGCTCTGCAGGCAGTGCTGGAGACTAAGTGTGGGGATCCTGGGGGCTCTGGGAGCCCCTGGGTGGGCTGGAAGAGTGAGACAGAGGGCCTGGAGCTCTGCTGGGAGTGCTGGACAGCAAGTGTGGGGCTCCTGGGGGCTCTGGGAGCCTCTGGGTGGGCTGGAGGAGTGTGAGAGAGGGCCTGGAGCTCTGCTGGGAGTGCTGGACTGCAAAGGTCAGGCTCTGGGAGCCCCTGGGTGGGCTGGAGGAGTGTTAGAGAGGGCCTGGAGCTCTGCAGTTAGTGCTGGACAGCAAGTGTGGGGCTCCTGGGGGCTCTGGGAGCCCCTGGGTGGGCTGGAGGAGTGTTAGAGAGGGCCTGGAGCTCTGCAGGTAGTGCTGGACAGCAAGTGTGGGGCTCCTGGGTGGCCCTGGGTCGGATGGAGAAGTGTTAGAGAGGCCCTGGAGCTCTTCAGGGAGTGCTGGAGAGCAAAGGTCAGGCTCTGGGAGCCCCTAGGTCAGATGGAGGAGTGTTAGAGAGGGCCTGGAGCTCTGCAGGTAGTGCTGGACAGCAAGTGTGGGGCTCCTGGGGGCTCTGGGAGCCCCTGGGTGGGCTGGAGGAGTGTGAGAGAGGGCCTGGAGCTCTGCTGGGAGTGCTGGACAGCAGGTGTGGGGCTCCTGGGGGCTCTGGGAGCCCCTGGGTGGGCTGGAGGAGTGTGAGAGAGGGCCTGGAGCTCTGCAGGTAGTGCTGGACAGCAAGTGTGGGGCTCCTGGGGGCTCTGGGAGCCCCTGGGTGGGCTGGAGGAGTGTGAGAGAGGGCCTGGAGCTCTGCTGGGAGTGCTGGACAGCAGGTGTGGGGCTCCTGGGGGCTCTGGGAGCCCCTGGGTGGGCTGGATGAGTGTTAGAGAGGGCCTGGAGCTCTGCAGGTAGTGCTGGACAGCAAGTGTGGGGCTCCTGGGGGCTCTGGGAGCCCCTGGGTGGGCTGGAGGAGTGAGACAGAGGGCCTGGAGCTCTGCTGGGAGTGCTGGACAGCAAAGGTCAGGCTCTGGGAGCCCCTGGGTGGGCTGGAGGAGTGAGACAGAGGTCCTGGAGCTCTGCTGGGAGTGCTGGACAGCAAAGGTCAGGCTCTGGGAGCCCCTGGGTGGGCTGGAGGAGTGTTAGAGAGGGCCTGGAGTTCTGCAGGTAGTGCTGGACAGCAAGTGTGGGGCTCCTGGGGGCTCTGGAAACCCCTAGGTGGGCTGGAGGAGTGAGACAGAGGGCCTGGAGCTCTGCTGGGAGTGCTGGACAGCAAGTGTGGGGCTCCTGGGGGCTCTGGGAGCCCCTGGGTGGGCTGGAGGAGTGTGAGAGAGGGCCTGGAGCTCTGCAGGAAGTGCTGGACAGCAAGTGTGGGGCTCTGGGAGCCCCTGGGTGGGCTGGAGGAGTGTTAGAGAGGGCCTGGAGCTCTGCTGGGAGTGCTGGACAGCAAGTGGGGGGCTCTGGGAGCCCCTGGGTGGGCTGGAGGAGTGAGATAGAGGGCCTGGAGCTCTGCTGGGAGTGCTGGACAGCAAGTGTGGGGCTCCTGGGGGCTCTGGGAGCCCCTGGGTGGGCTGGAGGAGTGTTAGAGAGGGCCTGGAGCTCTGCTGGGAGTGCTGGACAGCAAGTGTGGGGCTCTGGGAGCCCCTGGGTGGGCTGGAGGAGTGTTAGAGAGGGCCTGGAGCTGTGCAGGGAGTGCTGGACAGCAAGTGTGGGGCTCCTGGGGGCTCTGGGAGCCCCTGGGTGGGCTGGAGGAGTGAGACAGAGGGCCTGGAGCTCTGCTGGGAGTGCTGGACAGCAAGTGTGGGGCTCCTGGGGTCTCTGGGAGCCCCTGGGTGGGCTGGAGGAGTGTGAGAGAGGGCCTGGAGCTCTGCAGGAAGTGCTGAAGGGCAAAGGTCAGGCTCTAGGTTGGCTGGAGGAGTGTGAGAGAGGGCCTGGAGCTCTGCTGGGAGTGCTGGACAGCAAGTGTGGGGCTCCTGGGGGCTCTGGGAGCCTCTGGGTGGGCTGGAGGAGTGTGAGAGAGGGCCTGGAGCTCTGCTGGGAGTGCTGGACAGCAAAGGTCAGGCTCTGGGAGCCCCTGGGTGGGCTGGAGGAGTGTTAGAGAGGGCCTGGAGCTCTGCAGTTAGTGCTGGACAGCAAGTGTGGGGCTCCTGGGGGCTCTGGGAGCCCCTGGGTGGGCTGGAGGAGTGTTAGAGAGGGCCTGGAGCTCTGCAGGTAGTGCTGGACAGCAAGTGTGGGGCTCCTGGGGGCTCTGGGAGCCCCTGGGTGGGCTGGAGGAGTGTGACAGAGGGCCTGGAGCTCTGCTGGGAGTGCTGGACAGCAAGTGTGGGGCTCTGGGAGCCCCTGGGTGGGCTGGAGGAGTGTTAGAGAGGGCCTGGAGCTGTGCAGGGAGTGCTGGACAGCAAGTGTGGGGCTCCTGGGGGCTCTGGGAGCCCCTGGGTGGGCTGGAGGAGTGAGACAGAGGGCCTGGAGCTCTGCTGGGAGTGCTGGACAGCAAGTGTGGGGCTCCTGGGGTCTCTGGGAGCCCCTGGGTGGGCTGGAGGAGTGTGAGAGAGGGCCTGGAGCTCTGCAGGAAGTGCTGAAGGGCAAAGGTCAGGCTCTAGGTTGGCTGGAGGAGTGTGAGAGAGGGCCTGGAGCTCTGCAGGGAGTGCTGGACAGCAAGTGTGGGGCTCCTGGGGGCTCTGGGAGCCCTTGGGTGGGCTGGAGGAGTGAGACAGAGGGCCTGGAGCTCTGCTGGGAGTGCTGGACAGCAAGTGTGGGGCTCTTGGGGGCTCTGGGATCCCCTGGGTGGGCTGGATGAGTGTTAGAGAGGGCCTGGAGCTCTGCAGGTAGTGCTGGACAGCAAAGGTCAGGCTTTGGGTGACCCTGGGTGGGCTGGAGAAGTGTGACAGAGGGCCTGGAGCTCTGCTGGGAGTGCTGGACAGCAAGTGTGGGGCTCATGGGGGCTCTGGGAGCCCCTGGGTGGGCTGGAGGAGTGTGAGAGAGGGCCTGGAGCTCTGCAGGCAGTGCTGGAGACTAAGTGTGGGGCTCCTGGGGGCTCTGGGAGCCCTTGGGTGGGCTGGAGGAGTGAGACAGAGGGCCTGGAGCTCTGCTGGGAGTGCTGGACAGCAAGTGTGGGGCTCCTGGGGGCTCTGGGAGCCCCTGGGTGGGCTGGATGAGTGTTAGAGAGGGCCTGGAGCTCTGCAGGTAGTGCTGGACAGCAAGTGTGGGGCTCCTGGGGGCTCTGGGAGCCCCTGGGTGGGCTCGAGGAGTGTGAGAGAGGGCCTGGAGCTCTGCTGGGAGTGCTGGACAGCAAAGGTCAGGCTCTGGGAGCCCCTGGGTGGGCTGGAGGAGTGTTAGAGAGGGCCTGGAGCTCTGCAGGCAGTGCTGGAGACTAAGTGTGGGGCTCCTGGGGGCTCTGGGAGCCCCTGGGTGGGCTGGAAGAGTGAGACAGAGGGCCTGGAGCTCTGCTGGGAGTGCTGGACAGCAAGTGTGGGGCTCCTGGGGGCTCTGGGAGCCTCTGGGTGGGCTGGAGGAGTGTGAGAGAGGGCCTGGAGCTCTGCTGGGAGTGCTGGACAGCAAAGGTCAGGCTCTGGGAGCCCCTGGGTGGGCTGGAGGAGTGTTAGAGAGGGCCTGGAGCTCTGCAGTTAGTGCTGGACAGCAAGTGTGGGGCTCCTGGGGGCTCTGGGAGCCCCTGGGTGTGCTGGAGGAGTGTGAGAGAGGGCCTGGAGCTCTGCAGGTAGTGCTGGACAGCAAGTGTGGGAGTCCTAGGGGGCTCTGGGAGCCCCTGTGTGGGCTAGAGCAGTGTGAGAGAGGGCCTGGAGCTCTGTTGGGAGTGCTGGACAGCAAAGGTCAGGCTCTGGGAGTCCCTGGGTGGGCTGGAGGAGTGTTAGAGAGGGCCTGGAGCGCTGCAGGTAGTGCTGGACAGCAAGTGTGGGGCTCCTGGGGGCTCTGGGAGCCCCTGGGTGGGTTGGAGGAGTGTGACAGAGTGCCTGGAGCTCTGCTGGGAGTGCTGGACAGCAAGTGTGGGGCTCTGGGAGCCCCTGGGTGGGCTGGAGGAGTGTTAGAGAGGCCCTGGAGCTCTGCAGGGAGTGCTGGACAACAAGTGTGGGGCTCTGGGTGGCCCTGGGTCGGATGGAGAAGTGTTAGAGAGGCCCTGGAGCTCTTCAGGGAGTGCTGGAGAGCAAAGGTCAGGCTCTGGGAGCCCCTAGGTCAGATGGAGGAGTGTTAGAGAGGGCCTGGAGCTCTGCAGGTAGTGCTGGACAGCAAGTGTGGGGCTCCTGGGGGCTCTAGGAGCCCCTGGGTGGGCTGGAGGAGTGTTAGAGAGGGCCTGGAGCTCTGCTGGGAGTGCTGGACAGCAAAGGTCAGGCTCTGGGAGCCCCTGGGTGGGCTGGAGGAGTGTGAGAGAGGGCCTGGAGCTCTGCAGGTAGTGCTGGACAGCAAGTGTGGGGCTCCTGGGGGCTCTGGGAGCCCCTGGGTGGGCTGGAGGAGTGTGAGAGAGGGCCTGGAGCTCTGCTGGGAGTGCTGGACAGCAGGTGTGGGGCTCCTGGGGGCTCTGGGAGCCCCTGGGTGGGCTGGAGGAGTGAGACAGAGGGCCTGGAGCTCTGCTGGGAGTGCTGGACAGCAAAGGTCAGGCTCTGGGAGCCCCTGGGTGGGCTGGAGGAGTGAGACAGAGGTCCTGGAGCTCTGCTGGGAGTGCTGGACAGCAAAGGTCAGGCTCTGGGAGCCCCTGGGTGGGCTGGAGGAGTGTTAGAGAGGGCCTGGAGTTCTGCAGGTAGTGCTGGACAGCAAGTGTGGGGCTCCTGGGGGCTCTGGAAACCCCTAGGTGGGCTGGAGGAGTGAGACAGAGGGCCTGGAGCTCTGCTGGGAGTGCTGGACAGCAAGTGTGGGGCTCCTGGGGGCTCTGGGAGCCCCTGGGTGGGCTGGAGGAGTGTTAGAGAGGGCCTGGAGCTCTGCAGGTAGTGCTGGACAGCAAGTGTGGGGCTCCTGGGGGCTCTGGGAACCCCTGGGTGGGCTGGAGGAGTGAGACAGAGGGCCTGGAGCACTGCTGGGAGTGCTGGACAGCAAGTGTGGGGCTCCTGGGGTCTCTGGGAGCCCCTGGGTAGGCTGGAGAAGTATTACAGAGGGCCTGGAGCTCTGCTGGGAGTGCTGGACAGCAAGTGGGGGGCTCCTGGGGGCTCTGGGTGCCCCTGGGTGGGCTGGAGAAGTGTGACAGAGGGCCTGGAGCTCTGCTGGGAGTGCTGGACAGCAAGTGTGGGGCTCATGGGGGCTCTGGGAGCCCCTGGGTGTGCTGGAGGAGTGTGAGAGAGGGCCTGGAGCTCTGCAGGTAGTGCTGGACAGCAAGTGTGGGAGTCCTAGGGGGCTCTGGGAGCCCCTGTGTGGGCTAGAGCAGTGTGAGAGAGGGCCTGGAGCTCTGTTGGGAGTGCTGGACAGCAAAGGTCAGGCTCTGGGAGTCCCTGGGTGGGCTGGAGGAGTGTTAGAGAGGGCCTGGAGCTCTGCAGGTAGTGCTGGACAGCAAGTGTGGGGCTCCTGGGGGCTCTGGGAGCCCCTGGGTGGGTTGGAGGAGTGTGACAGAGTGCCTGGAGCTCTGCTGGGAGTGCTGGACAGCAAGTGTGGGGCTCTGGGAGCCCCTGGGTGGGCTGGAGGAGTGTTAGAGAGGCCCTGGAGCTCTGCAGGGAGTGCTGGACAGCAAGTGTGGGGCTCTGGGTGGCCCTGGGTCGGATGGAGAAGTGTTAGAGAGGCCCTGGAGCTCTTCAGGGAGTGCTGGAGAGCAAAGGTCAGGCTCTGGGAGCCCCTAGGTCAGATGGAGGAGTGTTAGAGAGGGCCTGGAGCTCTGCTGGGAGTGCTGGACAGCAAAGGTCAGGCTCTGGGAGCCCCTGGGTGGGCTGGAGGAGTGTGAGAGAGGGCCTGGAGCTCTGCAGGTAGTGCTGGACAGCAAGTGTGGGGCTCCTGGGGGCTCTGGGAGCCCCTGGGTGGGCTGGAGGAGTGTGAGAGAGGGCCTGGAGCTCTGCTGGGAGTGCTGGACAGCAGGTGTGGGGCTCCTGGGGGCTCTGGGAGCCCCTGGGTGGGCTGGATGAGTGTTAGAGAGGGCCTGGAGCTCTGCAGGTAGTGCTGGACAGCAAGTGTGGGGCTCCTGGGGGCTCTGGGAGCCCCTGGGTGGGCTGGAGGAGTGAGACAGAGGGCCTGGAGCTCTGCTGGGAGTGCTGGACAGCAAAGGTCAGGCTCTGGGAGCCCCTGGGTGGGCTGGAGGAGTGTGAGAGAGGGCCTGGAGCTCTGCAGGTAGTGCTGGACAGCAAGTGTGGGGCTCCTGGGGGCTCTGGGAGCCCCTGGGTGGGCTGGAGGAGTGTGAGAGAGGGCCTGGAGCTCTGCTGGGAGTGCTGGACAGCAGGTGTGGGGCTCCTGGGGGCTCTGGGAGCCCCTGGGTGGGCTGGATGAGTGTTAGAGAGGGCCTGGAGCTCTGCAGGTAGTGCTGGACAGCAAGTGTGGGGCTCCTGGGGGCTCTGGGAGCCCCTGGGTGGGCTGGAGGAGTGAGACAGAGGGCCTGGAGCTCTGCTGGGAGTGCTGGACAGCAAAGGTCAGGCTCTGGGAGCCCCTGGGTGGGCTGGAGGAGTGAGACAGAGGTCCTGGAGCTCTGCTGGGAGTGCTGGACAGCAAAGGTCAGGCTCTGGGAGCCCCTGGGTGGGCTGGAGGAGTGTTAGAGAGGGCCTGGAGTTCTGCAGGTAGTGCTGGACAGCAAGTGTGGGGCTCCTGGGGGCTCTGGAAACCCCTAGGTGGGCTGGAGGAGTGAGACAGAGGGCCTGGAGCTCTGCTGGGAGTGCTGGACAGCAAGTGTGGGGCTCCTGGGGGCTCTGGGAGCCCCTGGGTGGGCTGGAGGAGTGTGAGAGAGGGCCTGGAGCTCTGCAGGAAGTGCTGGACAGCAAGTGTGGGGCTCTGGGAGCCCCTGGGTGGGCTGGAGGAGTGTTAGAGAGGGCCTGGAGCTCTGCTGGGAGTGCTGGACAGCAAGTGGGGGGCTCTGGGAGCCCCTGGGTGGGCTGGAGGAGTGAGATAGAGGGCCTGGAGCTCTGCTGGGAGTGCTGGACAGCAAGTGTGGGGCTCCTGGGGGCTCTGGGAGCCCCTGGGTGGGCTGGAGGAGTGTTAGAGAGGGCCTGGAGCTCTGCAGGTAGTGCTGGACAGCAAGTGTGGGGCTCCTGGGGGCTCTGGGAGCCCCTGGGTGGGTTGGAGGAGTGTGACAGAGTGCCTGGAGCTCTGCTGGGAGTGCTGGACAGCAAGTGTGGGGCTCTGGGAGCCCCTGGGTGGGCTGGAGGAGTGTTAGAGAGGCCCTGGAGCTCTGCAGGGAGTGCTGGACAGCAAGTGTGGGGCTCTGGGTGGCCCTGGGTCGGATGGAGAAGTGTTAGAGAGGCCCTGGAGCTCTTCAGGGAGTGCTGGAGAGCAAAGGTCAGGCTCTGGGAGCCCCTAGGTCAGATGGAGGAGTGTTAGAGAGGGCCTGGAGCTCTGCAGGTAGTGCTGGACAGCAAGTGTGGGGCTCCTGGGGGCTCTAGGAGCCCCTGGGTGGGCTGGAGGAGTGTTAGAGAGGGCCTGGAGCTCTGCTGGGAGTGCTGGACAGCAAAGGTCAGGCTCTGGGAGCCCCTGGGTGGGCTGGAGGAGTGTGAGAGAGGGCCTGGAGCTCTGCAGGTAGTGCTGGACAGCAAGTGTGGGGCTCCTGGGGGCTCTGGGAGCCCCTGGGTGGGCTGGAGGAGTGTGAGAGAGGGCCTGGAGCTCTGCTGGGAGTGCTGGACAGCAGGTGTGGGGCTCCTGGGGGCTCTGGGAGCCCCTGGGTGGGCTGGATGAGTGTTAGAGAGGGCCTGGAGCTCTGCAGGTAGTGCTGGACAGCAAGTGTGGGGCTCCTGGGGGCTCTGGGAGCCCCTGGGTGGGCTGGAGGAGTGAGACAGAGGGCCTGGAGCTCTGCTGGGAGTGCTGGACAGCAAAGGTCAGGCTCTGGGAGCCCCTGGGTGGGCTGGAGGAGTGAGACAGAGGTCCTGGAGCTCTGCTGGGAGTGCTGGACAGCAAAGGTCAGGCTCTGGGAGCCCCTGGGTGGGCTGGAGGAGTGTTAGAGAGGGCCTGGAGTTCTGCAGGTAGTGCTGGACAGCAAGTGTGGGGCTCCTGGGGGCTCTGGAAACCCCTAGGTGGGCTGGAGGAGTGAGACAGAGGGCCTGGAGCTCTGCTGGGAGTGCTGGACAGCAAGTGTGGGGCTCCTGGGGGCTCTGGGAGCCCCTGGGTGGGCTGGAGGAGTGTGAGAGAGGGCCTGGAGCTCTGCAGGAAGTGCTGGACAGCAAGTGTGGGGCTCTGGGAGCCCCTGGGTGGGCTGGAGGAGTGTTAGAGAGGGCCTGGAGCTCTGCTGGGAGTGCTGGACAGCAAGTGGGGGGCTCTGGGAGCCCCTGGGTGGGCTGGAGGAGTGAGATAGAGGGCCTGGAGCTCTGCTGGGAGTGCTGGACAGCAAGTGTGGGGCTCCTGGGGGCTCTGGGAGCCCCTGGGTGGGCTGGAGGAGTGTTAGAGAGGGCCTGGAGCTCTGCTGGGAGTGCTGGACAGCAAGTGTGGGGCTCTGGGAGCCCCTGGGTGGGCTGGAGGAGTGTTAGAGAGGGCCTGGAGCTGTGCAGGGAGTGCTGGACAGCAAGTGTGGGGCTCCTGGGGGCTCTGGGAGCCCCTGGGTGGGCTGGAGGAGTGAGACAGAGGGCCTGGAGCTCTGCTGGGAGTGCTGGACAGCAAGTGTGGGGCTCCTGGGGTCTCTGGGAGCCCCTGGGTGGGCTGGAGGAGTGTGAGAGAGGGCCTGGAGCTCTGCAGGAAGTGCTGAAGGGCAAAGGTCAGGCTCTAGGTTGGCTGGAGGAGTGTGAGAGAGGGCCTGGAGCTCTGCTGGGAGTGCTGGACAGCAAGTGTGGGGCTCCTGGGGGCTCTGGGAGCCTCTGGGTGGGCTGGAGGAGTGTGAGAGAGGGCCTGGAGCTCTGCTGGGAGTGCTGGACAGCAAAGGTCAGGCTCTGGGAGCCCCTGGGTGGGCTGGAGGAGTGTTAGAGAGGGCCTGGAGCTCTGCAGTTAGTGCTGGACAGCAAGTGTGGGGCTCCTGGGGGCTCTGGGAGCCCCTGGGTGGGCTGGAGGAGTGTTAGAGAGGGCCTGGAGCTCTGCAGGTAGTGCTGGACAGCAAGTGTGGGGCTCCTGGGGGCTCTGGGAGCCCCTGGGTGGGCTGGAGGAGTGTGACAGAGGGCCTGGAGCTCTGCTGGGAGTGCTGGACAGCAAGTGTGGGGCTCTGGGAGCCCCTGGGTGGGCTGGAGGAGTGTTAGAGAGGGCCTGGAGCTGTGCAGGGAGTGCTGGACAGCAAGTGTGGGGCTCCTGGGGGCTCTGGGAGCCCCTGGGTGGGCTGGAGGAGTGAGACAGAGGGCCTGGAGCTCTGCTGGGAGTGCTGGACAGCAAGTGTGGGGCTCCTGGGGTCTCTGGGAGCCCCTGGGTGGGCTGGAGGAGTGTGAGAGAGGGCCTGGAGCTCTGCAGGAAGTGCTGAAGGGCAAAGGTCAGGCTCTAGGTTGGCTGGAGGAGTGTGAGAGAGGGCCTGGAGCTCTGCAGGGAGTGCTGGACAGCAAGTGTGGGGCTCCTGGGGGCTCTGGGAGCCCTTGGGTGGGCTGGAGGAGTGAGACAGAGGGCCTGGAGCTCTGCTGGGAGTGCTGGACAGCAAGTGTGGGGCTCTTGGGGGCTCTGGGATCCCCTGGGTGGGCTGGATGAGTGTTAGAGAGGGCCTGGAGCTCTGCAGGTAGTGCTGGACAGCAAAGGTCAGGCTTTGGGTGACCCTGGGTGGGCTGGAGAAGTGTGACAGAGGGCCTGGAGCTCTGCTGGGAGTGCTGGACAGCAAGTGTGGGGCTCATGGGGGCTCTGGGAGCCCCTGGGTGGGCTGGAGGAGTGTGAGAGAGGGCCTGGAGCTCTGCAGGCAGTGCTGGAGACTAAGTGTGGGGCTCCTGGGGGCTCTGGGAGCCCTTGGGTGGGCTGGAGGAGTGAGACAGAGGGCCTGGAGCTCTGCTGGGAGTGCTGGACAGCAAGTGTGGGGCTCCTGGGGGCTCTGGGAGCCCCTGGGTGGGCTGGATGAGTGTTAGAGAGGGCCTGGAGCTCTGCAGGTAGTGCTGGACAGCAAGTGTGGGGCTCCTGGGGGCTCTGGGAGCCCCTGGGTGGGCTGGAGGAGTGTGAGAGAGGGCCTGGAGCTCTGCTGGGAGTGCTGGACAGCAAAGGTCAGGCTCTGGGAGCCCCTGGGTGGGCTGGAGGAGTGTTAGAGAGGGCCTGGAGCTCTGCAGGCAGTGCTGGAGACTAAGTGTGGGGCTCCTGGGGGCTCTGGGAGCCCCTGGGTGGGCTGGAAGAGTGAGACAGAGGGCCTGGAGCTCTGCTGGGAGTGCTGGACAGCAAGTGTGGGGCTCCTGGGGGCTCTGGGAGCCTCTGGGTGGGCTGGAGGAGTGTGAGAGAGGGCCTGGAGCTCTGCTGGGAGTGCTGGACAGCAAAGGTCAGGCTCTGGGAGCCCCTGGGTGGGCTGGAGGAGTGTTAGAGAGGGCCTGGAGCTCTGCAGTTAGTGCTGGACAGCAAGTGTGGGGCTCCTGGGGGCTCTGGGAGCCCCTGGGTGGGCTGGAGGAGTGTTAGAGAGGGCCTGGAGCTCTGCAGGTAGTACTGGACAGCAAGTGTGGGGCTCCTGGGGGCTCTGGGAACCCCTGGGTGGGCTGGAGGAGTGAGACAGAGGGCCTGGAGCACTGCTGGGAGTGCTGGACAGCAAGTGTGGGGCTCCTGGGGGCTCTGGGAGCCCCTGGGTAGGCTGGAGAAGTATTACAGAGGGCCTGGAGCTCTGCTGGGAGTGCTGGACAGCAAGTGGGGGGCTCCTGGGGGCTCTGGGTGCCCCTGGGTGGGCTGGAGAAGTGTGACAGAGGGCCTGGAGCTCTGCTGGGAGTGCTGGACAGCAAGTGTGGGGCTCATGGGGGCTCTGGGAGCCCCTGGGTGGGCTGGAGGAGTGTGAGAGAGGGCCTGGAGCTCTGCAGGTAGTGCTGGACAGCAAGTGTGGGAGTCCTAGGGGGCTCTGGGAGCCCCTGTGTGGGCTAGAGCAGTGTGAGAGAGGGCCTGGAGCTCTGTTGGGAGTGCTGGACAGCAAAGGTCAGGATCTGGGAGCCCCTGGGTGGGCTGGAGGAGTGTTAGAGAGGGCCTGGAGCTCTGCAGGTAGTGCTGGACAGCAAGTGTGGGGCTCCTGGGGGCTCTGGGAGCCCCTGGGTGGGCTGGAGGAGTGTGACAGAGGGCCTGGAGCTCTGCTGGGAGTGCTGGACAGCAAGTGTGGGGCTCTGGGAGCCCCTGGGTGGGCTGGAGGAGTGTTAGAGAGGCCCTGGAGCTCTGCAGGGAGTGCTGGACAGCAAGTGTGGGGCTCATGGGGGCTCTGGGAGCCCCTGGGTGGGCTGGAGGAGTGTGAGAGAGGGCCTGGAGCTCTGCAGGCAGTGCTGGAGACTAAGTGTGGGGCTCCTGGGGGCTCTGGGAGCCTTTGGGTGGGCTGGAGGAGTGAGACAGAGGGCCTGGAGCTCTGCTGGGAGTGCTGGACAGCAAAGGTCAGGCTCTGGGAGCCCCTGGGTGGGCTGGAGGAGTGTTAGAGAGGGCCTGGAGCTCTGCAGGCAGTGCTGGAGACTAAGTGTGGGGCTCCTGGGGGCTCTGGGAGCCCCTGGGTGGGCTGGAAGAGTGAGACAGAGGGCCTGGAGCTCTGCTTGGAGTGCTGGACAGCAAGTGTGGGGCTCCTGGGGGCTCTGGGAGCCTCTGGGTGGGCTGGAGGAGTGTGAGAGAGGGCCTGGAGCTCTGCTGGGAGTGCTGGACTGCAAAGGTCAGGCTCTGGGAGCCCCTGGGTGGGCTGGAGGAGTGTTAGAGAGGGCCTGGAGCTCTGCAGTTAGTGCTGGACAGCAAGTGTGGGGCTCCTGGGGGCTCTGGGAGCCCCTGGGTGGGCTGGAGGAGTGTTAGAGAGGGCCTGGAGCTCTGCAGGTAGTGCTGGACAGCAAGTGTGGGGCTCCTGGGGGCTCTGGGAACCCCTGGGTGGGCTGGAGGAGTGAGACAGAGGGCCTGGAGCACTGCTGGGAGTGCTGGACAGCAAGTGTGGGGCTCCTGGGGTCTCTGGGAGCCCCTGGGTAGGCTGGAGAAGTATTACAGAGGGCCTGGAGCTCTGCTGGGAGTGCTGGACAGCAAGTGGGGGGCTCCTGGGGGCTCTGGGTGCCCCTGGGTGGGCTGGAGAAGTGTGACAGAGGGCCTGGAGCTCTGCTGGGAGTGCTGGACAGCAAGTGTGGGGCTCATGGGGGCTCTGGGAGCCCCTGGGTGGGCTGGAGGAGTGAGACAGAGGGCCTGGAGCTCTGCTGGGAGTGCTGGACAGCAAAGGTCAGGCTCTGGGAGCCCCTGGGTGGGCTGGAGGAGTGAGACAGAGGTCCTGGAGCTCTGCTGGGAGTGCTGGACAGCAAAGGTCAGGCTCTGGGAGCCCCTGGGTGGGCTGGAGGAGTGTTAGAGAGGGCCTGGAGTTCTGCAGGTAGTGCTGGACAGCAAGTGTGGGGCTCCTGGGGGCTCTGGAAACCCCTAGGTGGGCTGGAGGAGTGAGACAGAGGGCCTGGAGCTCTGCTGGGAGTGCTGGACAGCAAGTGTGGGGCTCCTGGGGGCTCTGGGAGCCCCTGGGTGGGCTGGAGGAGTGTGAGAGAGGGCCTGGAGCTCTGCAGGAAGTGCTGGACAGCAAGTGTGGGGCTCTGGGAGCCCCTGGGTGGGCTGGAGGAGTGTTAGAGAGGGCCTGGAGCTCTGCTGGGAGTGCTGGACAGCAAGTGGGGGGCTCTGGGAGCCCCTGGGTGGGCTGGAGGAGTGAGATAGAGGGCCTGGAGCTCTGCTGGGAGTGCTGGACAGCAAGTGTGGGGCTCCTGGGGGCTCTGGGAGCCCCTGGGTGGGCTGGAGGAGTGTTAGAGAGGGCCTGGAGCTCTGCTGGGAGTGCTGGACAGCAAGTGTGGGGCTCTGGGAGCCCCTGGGTGGGCTGGAGGAGTGTTAGAGAGGGCCTGGAGCTGTGCAGGGAGTGCTGGACAGCAAGTGTGGGGCTCCTGGGGGCTCTGGGAGCCCCTGGGTGGGCTGGAGGAGTGAGACAGAGGGCCTGGAGCTCTGCTGGGAGTGCTGGACAGCAAGTGTGGGGCTCCTGGGGTCTCTGGGAGCCCCTGGGTGGGCTGGAGGAGTGTGAGAGAGGGCCTGGAGCTCTGCAGGAAGTGCTGAAGGGCAAAGGTCAGGCTCTAGGTTGGCTGGAGGAGTGTGACAGAGGGCCTGGAGCTCTGCTGGGAGTGCTGGACAGCAAGTGTGGGGCTCTGGGAGCCCCTGGGTGGGCTGGAGGAGTGTTAGAGAGGCCCTGGAGCTCTGCAGGGAGTGCTGGACAGCAAGTGTGGGGCTCATGGGGGCTCTGGGAGCCCCTGGGTGGGCTGGAGGAGTGTGAGAGAGGGCCTGGAGCTCTGCAGGCAGTGCTGGAGACTAAGTGTGGGGCTCCTGGGGGCTCTGGGAGCCCTTGGGTGGGCTGGAGGAGTGAGACAGAGGGCCTGGAGCTCTGCTGGGAGTGCTGGACAGCAAAGGTCAGGCTCTGGGAGCCCCTGGGTGGGCTGGAGGAGTGTTAGAGAGGGCCTGGAGCTCTGCAGGCAGTGCTGGAGACTAAGTGTGGGGCTCCTGGGGGCTCTGGGAGCCCCTGGGTGGGCTGGAAGAGTGAGACAGAGGGCCTGGAGCTCTGCTGGGAGTGCTGGACAGCAAGTGTGGGGCTCCTGGGGGCTCTGGGAGCCTCTGGGTGGGCTGGAGGAGTGTGAGAGAGGGCCTGGAGCTCTGCTGGGAGTGCTGGACTGCAAAGGTCAGGCTCTGGGAGCCCCTGGGTGGGCTGGAGGAGTGTTAGAGAGGGCCTGGAGCTCTGCAGTTAGTGCTGGACAGCAAGTGTGGGGCTCCTGGGGGCTCTGGGAGCCCCTGGGTGGGCTGGAGGAGTGTTAGAGAGGGCCTGGAGCTCTGCAGGTAGTGCTGGACAGCAAGTGTGGGGCTCCTGGGTGGCCCTGGGTCGGATGGAGAAGTGTTAGAGAGGCCCTGGAGCTCTTCAGGGAGTGCTGGAGAGCAAAGGTCAGGCTCTGGGAGCCCCTAGGTCAGATGGAGGAGTGTTAGAGAGGGCCTGGAGCTCTGCAGGTAGTGCTGGACAGCAAGTGTGGGAGTCCTAGGGGGCTCTGGGAGCCCCTGTGTGGGCTAGAGCAGTGTGAGAGAGGGCCTGGAGCTCTGTTGGGAGTGCTGGACAGCAAAGGTCAGGCTCTGGGAGCCCCTGGGTGGGCTGGAGGAGTGTTAGAGAGGGCCTGGAGCTCTGCAGGTAGTGCTGGACAGCAAGTGTGGGGCTCCTGGGGGCTCTGGGAGCCCCTGGGTGGGCTGGAGGAGTGTGACAGAGGGCCTGGAGCTCTGCTGGGAGTGCTGGACAGCAAGTGTGGGGCTCTGGGAGCCCCTGGGTGGGCTGGAGGAGTGTTAGAGAGGCCCTGGAGCTCTGCAGGGAGTGCTGGACAGCAAGTGTGGGGCTCTGGGAGCCCCTGGGTGGGCTGGAGGAGTGTTAGAGAGGCCCTGGAGCTCTGCAGGGAGTGCTGGACAGCAAGTGTGGGGCTCATGGGGGCTCTGGGAGCCCCTGGGTGGGCTGGAGGAGTGTGAGAGAGGGCCTGGAGCTCTGCAGGCAGTGCTGGAGACTAAGTGTGGGGCTCCTGGGGGCTCTGGGAGCCCTTGGGTGGGCTGGAGGAGTGAGACAGAGGGCCTGGAGCTCTGCTGGGAGTGCTGGACAGCAAAGGTCAGGCTCTGGGAGCCCCTGGGTGGGCTGGAGGAGTGTTAGAGAGGGCCTGGAGCTCTGCAGGCAGTGCTGGAGACTAAGTGTGGGGCTCCTGGGGGCTCTGGGAGCCCCTGGGTGGGCTGGAAGAGTGAGACAGAGGGCCTGGAGCTCTGCTGGGAGTGCTGGACAGCAAGTGTGGGGCTCCTGGGGGCTCTGGGAGCCTCTGGGTGGGCTGGAGGAGTGTGAGAGAGGGCCTGGAGCTCTGCTGGGAGTGCTGGACTGCAAAGGTCAGGCTCTGGGAGCCCCTGGGTGGGCTGGAGGAGTGTTAGAGAGGGCCTGGAGCTCTGCAGTTAGTGCTGGACAGCAAGTGTGGGGCTCCTGGGGGCTCTGGGAGCCCCTGGGTGGGCTGGAGGAGTGTTAGAGAGGGCCTGGAGCTCTGCAGGTAGTGCTGGACAGCAAGTGTGGGGCTCCTGGGTGGCCCTGGGTCGGATGGAGAAGTGTTAGAGAGGCCCTGGAGCTCTTCAGGGAGTGCTGGAGAGCAAAGGTCAGGCTCTGGGAGCCCCTAGGTCAGATGGAGGAGTGTTAGAGAGGGCCTGGAGCTCTGCAGGTAGTGCTGGACAGCAAGTGTGGGAGTCCTAGGGGGCTCTGGGAGCCCCTGTGTGGGCTAGAGCAGTGTGAGAGAGGGCCTGGAGCTCTGTTGGGAGTGCTGGACAGCAAAGGTCAGGCTCTGGGAGCCCCTGGGTGGGCTGGAGGAGTGTTAGAGAGGGCCTGGAGCTCTGCAGGTAGTGCTGGACAGCAAGTGTGGGGCTCCTGGGGGCTCTGGGAGCCCCTGGGTGGGCTGGAGGAGTGTGACAGAGGGCCTGGAGCTCTGCTGGGAGTGCTGGACAGCAAGTGTGGGGCTCTGGGAGCCCCTGGGTGGGCTGGAGGAGTGTTAGAGAGGCCCTGGAGCTCTGCAGGGAGTGCTGGACAGCAAGTGTGGGGCTCATGGGGGCTCTGGGAGCCCCTGGGTGGGCTGGAGGAGTGTGAGAGAGGGCCTGGAGCTCTGCAGGCAGTGCTGGAGACTAAGTGTGGGGCTCCTGGGGGCTCTGGGAGCCCTTGGGTGGGCTGGAGGAGTGAGACAGAGGGCCTGGAGCTCTGCTGGGAGTGCTGGACAGCAAAGGTCAGGCTCTGGGAGCCCCTGGGTGGGCTGGAGGAGTGTTAGAGAGGGCCTGGAGCTCTGCAGGCAGTGCTGGAGACTAAGTGTGGGGATCCTGGGGGCTCTGGGAGCCCCTGGGTGGGCTGGAAGAGTGAGACAGAGGGCCTGGAGCTCTGCTGGGAGTGCTGGACAGCAAGTGTGGGGCTCCTGGGGGCTCTGGGAGCCTCTGGGTGGGCTGGAGGAGTGTGAGAGAGGGCCTGGAGCTCTGCTGGGAGTGCTGGACTGCAAAGGTCAGGCTCTGGGAGCCCCTGGGTGGGCTGGAGGAGTGTTAGAGAGGGCCTGGAGCTCTGCAGTTAGTGCTGGACAGCAAGTGTGGGGCTCCTGGGGGCTCTGGGAGCCCCTGGGTGGGCTGGAGGAGTGTTAGAGAGGGCCTGGAGCTCTGCAGGTAGTGCTGGACAGCAAGTGTGGGGCTCCTGGGTGGCCCTGGGTCGGATGGAGAAGTGTTAGAGAGGCCCTGGAGCTCTTCAGGGAGTGCTGGAGAGCAAAGGTCAGGCTCTGGGAGCCCCTAGGTCAGATGGAGGAGTGTTAGAGAGGGCCTGGAGCTCTGCAGGTAGTGCTGGACAGCAAGTGTGGGGCTCCTGGGGGCTCTGGGAGCCCCTGGGTGGGCTGGAGGAGTGTGAGAGAGGGCCTGGAGCTCTGCTGGGAGTGCTGGACAGCAGGTGTGGGGCTCCTGGGGGCTCTGGGAGCCCCTGGGTGGGCTGGAGGAGTGTGAGAGAGGGCCTGGAGCTCTGCAGGTAGTGCTGGACAGCAAGTGTGGGGCTCCTGGGGGCTCTGGGAGCCCCTGGGTGGGCTGGAGGAGTGTGAGAGAGGGCCTGGAGCTCTGCTGGGAGTGCTGGACAGCAGGTGTGGGGCTCCTGGGGGCTCTGGGAGCCCCTGGGTGGGCTGGATGAGTGTTAGAGAGGGCCTGGAGCTCTGCAGGTAGTGCTGGACAGCAAGTGTGGGGCTCCTGGGGGCTCTGGGAGCCCCTGGGTGGGCTGGAGGAGTGAGACAGAGGGCCTGGAGCTCTGCTGGGAGTGCTGGACAGCAAAGGTCAGGCTCTGGGAGCCCCTGGGTGGGCTGGAGGAGTGAGACAGAGGTCCTGGAGCTCTGCTGGGAGTGCTGGACAGCAAAGGTCAGGCTCTGGGAGCCCCTGGGTGGGCTGGAGGAGTGTTAGAGAGGGCCTGGAGTTCTGCAGGTAGTGCTGGACAGCAAGTGTGGGGCTCCTGGGGGCTCTGGAAACCCCTAGGTGGGCTGGAGGAGTGAGACAGAGGGCCTGGAGCTCTGCTGGGAGTGCTGGACAGCAAGTGTGGGGCTCCTGGGGGCTCTGGGAGCCCCTGGGTGGGCTGGAGGAGTGTGAGAGAGGGCCTGGAGCTCTGCAGGAAGTGCTGGACAGCAAGTGTGGGGCTCTGGGAGCCCCTGGGTGGGCTGGAGGAGTGTTAGAGAGGGCCTGGAGCTCTGCTGGGAGTGCTGGACAGCAAGTGGGGGGCTCTGGGAGCCCCTGGGTGGGCTGGAGGAGTGAGATAGAGGGCCTGGAGCTCTGCTGGGAGTGCTGGACAGCAAGTGTGGGGCTCCTGGGGGCTCTGGGAGCCCCTGGGTGGGCTGGAGGAGTGTTAGAGAGGGCCTGGAGCTCTGCTGGGAGTGCTGGACAGCAAGTGTGGGGCTCTGGGAGCCCCTGGGTGGGCTGGAGGAGTGTTAGAGAGGGCCTGGAGCTGTGCAGGGAGTGCTGGACAGCAAGTGTGGGGCTCCTGGGGGCTCTGGGAGCCCCTGGGTGGGCTGGAGGAGTGAGACAGAGGGCCTGGAGCTCTGCTGGGAGTGCTGGACAGCAAGTGTGGGGCTCCTGGGGTCTCTGGGAGCCCCTGGGTGGGCTGGAGGAGTGTGAGAGAGGGCCTGGAGCTCTGCAGGAAGTGCTGAAGGGCAAAGGTCAGGCTCTAGGTTGGCTGGAGGAGTGTGAGAGAGGGCCTGGAGCTCTGCTGGGAGTGCTGGACAGCAAGTGTGGGGCTCCTGGGGGCTCTGGGAGCCTCTGGGTGGGCTGGAGGAGTGTGAGAGAGGGCCTGGAGCTCTGCTGGGAGTGCTGGACAGCAAAGGTCAGGCTCTGGGAGCCCCTGGGTGGGCTGGAGGAGTGTTAGAGAGGGCCTGGAGCTCTGCAGTTAGTGCTGGACAGCAAGTGTGGGGCTCCTGGGGGCTCTGGGAGCCCCTGGGTGGGCTGGAGGAGTGTTAGAGAGGGCCTGGAGCTCTGCAGGTAGTGCTGGACAGCAAGTGTGGGGCTCCTGGGGGCTCTGGGAGCCCCTGGGTGGGCTGGAGGAGTGTGACAGAGGGCCTGGAGCTCTGCTGGGAGTGCTGGACAGCAAGTGTGGGGCTCTGGGAGCCCCTGGGTGGGCTGGAGGAGTGTTAGAGAGGGCCTGGAGCTGTGCAGGGAGTGCTGGACAGCAAGTGTGGGGCTCCTGGGGGCTCTGGGAGCCCCTGGGTGGGCTGGAGGAGTGAGACAGAGGGCCTGGAGCTCTGCTGGGAGTGCTGGACAGCAAGTGTGGGGCTCCTGGGGTCTCTGGGAGCCCCTGGGTGGGCTGGAGGAGTGTGAGAGAGGGCCTGGAGCTCTGCAGGAAGTGCTGAAGGGCAAAGGTCAGGCTCTAGGTTGGCTGGAGGAGTGTGAGAGAGGGCCTGGAGCTCTGCAGGGAGTGCTGGACAGCAAGTGTGGGGCTCCTGGGGGCTCTGGGAGCCCTTGGGTGGGCTGGAGGAGTGAGACAGAGGGCCTGGAGCTCTGCTGGGAGTGCTGGACAGCAAGTGTGGGGCTCTTGGGGGCTCTGGGATCCCCTGGGTGGGCTGGATGAGTGTTAGAGAGGGCCTGGAGCTCTGCAGGTAGTGCTGGACAGCAAAGGTCAGGCTTTGGGTGACCCTGGGTGGGCTGGAGAAGTGTGACAGAGGGCCTGGAGCTCTGCTGGGAGTGCTGGACAGCAAGTGTGGGGCTCATGGGGGCTCTGGGAGCCCCTGGGTGGGCTGGAGGAGTGTGAGAGAGGGCCTGGAGCTCTGCAGGCAGTGCTGGAGACTAAGTGTGGGGCTCCTGGGGGCTCTGGGAGCCCTTGGGTGGGCTGGAGGAGTGAGACAGAGGGCCTGGAGCTCTGCTGGGAGTGCTGGACAGCAAGTGTGGGGCTCCTGGGGGCTCTGGGAGCCCCTGGGTGGGCTGGATGAGTGTTAGAGAGGGCCTGGAGCTCTGCAGGTAGTGCAAGACAGCAAGTGTGGGGCTCCTGGGGGCTCTGGGAGCCCCTGGGTGGGCTCGAGGAGTGTGAGAGAGGGCCTGGAGCTCTGCTGGGAGTGCTGGACAGCAAAGGTCAGGCTCTGGGAGCCCCTGGGTGGGCTGGAGGAGTGTTAGAGAGGGCCTGGAGCTCTGCAGGCAGTGCTGGAGACTAAGTGTGGGGCTCCTGGGGGCTCTGGGAGCCCCTGGGTGGGCTGGAAGAGTGAGACAGAGGGCCTGGAGCTCTGCTGGGAGTGCTGGACAGCAAGTGTGGGGCTCCTGGGGGCTCTGGGAGCCTCTGGGTGGGCTGGAGGAGTGTGAGAGAGGGCCTGGAGCTCTGCTGGGAGTGCTGGACAGCAAAGGTCAGGCTCTGGGAGCCCCTGGGTGGGCTGGAGGAGTGTTAGAGAGGGCCTGGAGCTCTGCAGTTAGTGCTGGACAGCAAGTGTGGGGCTCCTGGGGGCTCTGGGAGCCCCTGGGTGTGCTGGAGGAGTGTGAGAGAGGGCCTGGAGCTCTGCAGGTAGTGCTGGACAGCAAGTGTGGGAGTCCTAGGGGGCTCTGGGAGCCCCTGTGTGGGCTAGAGCAGTGTGAGAGAGGGCCTGGAGCTCTGTTGGGAGTGCTGGACAGCAAAGGTCAGGCTCTGGGAGTCCCTGGGTGGGCTGGAGGAGTGTTAGAGAGGGCCTGGAGCTCTGCAGGTAGTGCTGGACAGCAAGTGTGGGGCTCCTGGGGGCTCTGGGAGCCCCTGGGTGGGTTGGAGGAGTGTGACAGAGTGCCTGGAGCTCTGCTGGGAGTGCTGGACAGCAAGTGTGGGGCTCTGGGAGCCCCTGGGTGGGCTGGAGGAGTGTTAGAGAGGCCCTGGAGCTCTGCAGGGAGTGCTGGACAACAAGTGTGGGGCTCTGGGTGGCCCTGGGTCGGATGGAGAAGTGTTAGAGAGGCCCTGGAGCTCTTCAGGGAGTGCTGGAGAGCAAAGGTCAGGCTCTGGGAGCCCCTAGGTCAGATGGAGGAGTGTTAGAGAGGGCCTGGAGCTCTGCAGGTAGTGCTGGACAGCAAGTGTGGGGCTCCTGGGGGCTCTAGGAGCCCCTGGGTGGGCTGGAGGAGTGTTAGAGAGGGCCTGGAGCTCTGCTGGGAGTGCTGGACAGCAAAGGTCAGGCTCTGGGAGCCCCTGGGTGGGCTGGAGGAGTGTGAGAGAGGGCCTGGAGCTCTGCAGGTAGTGCTGGACAGCAAGTGTGGGGCTCCTGGGGGCTCTGGGAGCCCCTGGGTGGGCTGGAGGAGTGTGAGAGAGGGCCTGGAGCTCTGCTGGGAGTGCTGGACAGCAGGTGTGGGGCTCCTGGGGGCTCTGGGAGCCCCTGGGTGGGCTGGAGGAGTGAGACAGAGGGCCTGGAGCTCTGCTGGGAGTGCTGGACAGCAAAGGTCAGGCTCTGGGAGCCCCTGGGTGGGCTGGAGGAGTGAGACAGAGGTCCTGGAGCTCTGCTGGGAGTGCTGGACAGCAAAGGTCAGGCTCTGGGAGCCCCTGGGTGGGCTGGAGGAGTGTTAGAGAGGGCCTGGAGTTCTGCAGGTAGTGCTGGACAGCAAGTGTGGGGCTCCTGGGGGCTCTGGAAACCCCTAGGTGGGCTGGAGGAGTGAGACAGAGGGCCTGGAGCTCTGCTGGGAGTGCTGGACAGCAAGTGTGGGGCTCCTGGGGGCTCTGGGAGCCCCTGGGTGGGCTGGAGGAGTGTTAGAGAGGGCCTGGAGCTCTGCAGGTAGTGCTGGACAGCAAGTGTGGGGCTCCTGGGGGCTCTGGGAACCCCTGGGTGGGCTGGAGGAGTGAGACAGAGGGCCTGGAGCACTGCTGGGAGTGCTGGACAGCAAGTGTGGGGCTCCTGGGGTCTCTGGGAGCCCCTGGGTAGGCTGGAGAAGTATTACAGAGGGCCTGGAGCTCTGCTGGGAGTGCTGGACAGCAAGTGGGGGGCTCCTGGGGGCTCTGGGTGCCCCTGGGTGGGCTGGAGAAGTGTGACAGAGGGCCTGGAGCTCTGCTGGGAGTGCTGGACAGCAAGTGTGGGGCTCATGGGGGCTCTGGGAGCCCCTGGGTGTGCTGGAGGAGTGTGAGAGAGGGCCTGGAGCTCTGCAGGTAGTGCTGGACAGCAAGTGTGGGAGTCCTAGGGGGCTCTGGGAGCCCCTGTGTGGGCTAGAGCAGTGTGAGAGAGGGCCTGGAGCTCTGTTGGGAGTGCTGGACAGCAAAGGTCAGGCTCTGGGAGTCCCTGGGTGGGCTGGAGGAGTGTTAGAGAGGGCCTGGAGCTCTGCAGGTAGTGCTGGACAGCAAGTGTGGGGCTCCTGGGGGCTCTGGGAGCCCCTGGGTGGGTTGGAGGAGTGTGACAGAGTGCCTGGAGCTCTGCTGGGAGTGCTGGACAGCAAGTGTGGGGCTCTGGGAGCCCCTGGGTGGGCTGGAGGAGTGTTAGAGAGGCCCTGGAGCTCTGCAGGGAGTGCTGGACAGCAAGTGTGGGGCTCTGGGTGGCCCTGGGTCGGATGGAGAAGTGTTAGAGAGGCCCTGGAGCTCTTCAGGGAGTGCTGGAGAGCAAAGGTCAGGCTCTGGGAGCCCCTAGGTCAGATGGAGGAGTGTTAGAGAGGGCCTGGAGCTCTGCAGGTAGTGCTGGACAGCAAGTGTGGGGCTCCTGGGGGCTCTAGGAGCCCCTGGGTGGGCTGGAGGAGTGTTAGAGAGGGCCTGGAGCTCTGCTGGGAGTGCTGGACAGCAAAGGTCAGGCTCTGGGAGCCCCTGGGTGGGCTGGAGGAGTGTGAGAGAGGGCCTGGAGCTCTGCAGGTAGTGCTGGACAGCAAGTGTGGGGCTCCTGGGGGCTCTGGGAGCCCCTGGGTGGGCTGGAGGAGTGTGAGAGAGGGCCTGGAGCTCTGCTGGGAGTGCTGGACAGCAGGTGTGGGGCTCCTGGGGGCTCTGGGAGCCCCTGGGTGGGCTGGATGAGTGTTAGAGAGGGCCTGGAGCTCTGCAGGTAGTGCTGGACAGCAAGTGTGGGGCTCCTGGGGGCTCTGGGAGCCCCTGGGTGGGCTGGAGGAGTGAGACAGAGGGCCTGGAGCTCTGCTGGGAGTGCTGGACAGCAAAGGTCAGGCTCTGGGAGCCCCTGGGTGGGCTGGAGGAGTGAGACAGAGGTCCTGGAGCTCTGCTGGGAGTGCTGGACAGCAAAGGTCAGGCTCTGGGAGCCCCTGGGTGGGCTGGAGGAGTGTTAGAGAGGGCCTGGAGTTCTGCAGGTAGTGCTGGACAGCAAGTGTGGGGCTCCTGGGGGCTCTGGAAACCCCTAGGTGGGCTGGAGGAGTGAGACAGAGGGCCTGGAGCTCTGCTGGGAGTGCTGGACAGCAAGTGTGGGGCTCCTGGGGGCTCTGGGAGCCCCTGGGTGGGCTGGAGGAGTGTGAGAGAGGGCCTGGAGCTCTGCAGGAAGTGCTGGACAGCAAGTGTGGGGCTCTGGGAGCCCCTGGGTGGGCTGGAGGAGTGTTAGAGAGGGCCTGGAGCTCTGCTGGGAGTGCTGGACAGCAAGTGGGGGGCTCTGGGAGCCCCTGGGTGGGCTGGAGGAGTGAGATAGAGGGCCTGGAGCTCTGCTGGGAGTGCTGGACAGCAAGTGTGGGGCTCCTGGGGGCTCTGGGAGCCCCTGGGTGGGCTGGAGGAGTGTTAGAGAGGGCCTGGAGCTCTGCAGGTAGTGCTGGACAGCAAGTGTGGGGCTCCTGGGGGCTCTGGGAGCCCCTGGGTGGGTTGGAGGAGTGTGACAGAGTGCCTGGAGCTCTGCTGGGAGTGCTGGACAGCAAGTGTGGGGCTCTGGGAGCCCCTGGGTGGGCTGGAGGAGTGTTAGAGAGGCCCTGGAGCTCTGCAGGGAGTGCTGGACAGCAAGTGTGGGGCTCTGGGTGGCCCTGGGTCGGATGGAGAAGTGTTAGAGAGGCCCTGGAGCTCTTCAGGGAGTGCTGGAGAGCAAAGGTCAGGCTCTGGGAGCCCCTAGGTCAGATGGAGGAGTGTTAGAGAGGGCCTGGAGCTCTGCAGGTAGTGCTGGACAGCAAGTGTGGGGCTCCTGGGGGCTCTAGGAGCCCCTGGGTGGGCTGGAGGAGTGTTAGAGAGGGCCTGGAGCTCTGCTGGGAGTGCTGGACAGCAAAGGTCAGGCTCTGGGAGCCCCTGGGTGGGCTGGAGGAGTGTGAGAGAGGGCCTGGAGCTCTGCAGGTAGTGCTGGACAGCAAGTGTGGGGCTCCTGGGGGCTCTGGGAGCCCCTGGGTGGGCTGGAGGAGTGTGAGAGAGGGCCTGGAGCTCTGCTGGGAGTGCTGGACAGCAGGTGTGGGGCTCCTGGGGGCTCTGGGAGCCCCTGGGTGGGCTGGATGAGTGTTAGAGAGGGCCTGGAGCTCTGCAGGTAGTGCTGGACAGCAAGTGTGGGGCTCCTGGGGGCTCTGGGAGCCCCTGGGTGGGCTGGAGGAGTGAGACAGAGGGCCTGGAGCTCTGCTGGGAGTGCTGGACAGCAAAGGTCAGGCTCTGGGAGCCCCTGGGTGGGCTGGAGGAGTGAGACAGAGGTCCTGGAGCTCTGCTGGGAGTGCTGGACAGCAAAGGTCAGGCTCTGGGAGCCCCTGGGTGGGCTGGAGGAGTGTTAGAGAGGGCCTGGAGTTCTGCAGGTAGTGCTGGACAGCAAGTGTGGGGCTCCTGGGGGCTCTGGAAACCCCTAGGTGGGCTGGAGGAGTGAGACAGAGGGCCTGGAGCTCTGCTGGGAGTGCTGGACAGCAAGTGTGGGGCTCCTGGGGGCTCTGGGAGCCCCTGGGTGGGCTGGAGGAGTGTGAGAGAGGGCCTGGAGCTCTGCAGGAAGTGCTGGACAGCAAGTGTGGGGCTCTGGGAGCCCCTGGGTGGGCTGGAGGAGTGTTAGAGAGGGCCTGGAGCTCTGCTGGGAGTGCTGGACAGCAAGTGGGGGGCTCTGGGAGCCCCTGGGTGGGCTGGAGGAGTGAGATAGAGGGCCTGGAGCTCTGCTGGGAGTGCTGGACAGCAAGTGTGGGGCTCCTGGGGGCTCTGGGAGCCCCTGGGTGGGCTGGAGGAGTGTTAGAGAGGGCCTGGAGCTCTGCTGGGAGTGCTGGACAGCAAGTGTGGGGCTCTGGGAGCCCCTGGGTGGGCTGGAGGAGTGTTAGAGAGGGCCTGGAGCTGTGCAGGGAGTGCTGGACAGCAAGTGTGGGGCTCCTGGGGGCTCTGGGAGCCCCTGGGTGGGCTGGAGGAGTGAGACAGAGGGCCTGGAGCTCTGCTGGGAGTGCTGGACAGCAAGTGTGGGGCTCCTGGGGTCTCTGGGAGCCCCTGGGTGGGCTGGAGGAGTGTGAGAGAGGGCCTGGAGCTCTGCAGGAAGTGCTGAAGGGCAAAGGTCAGGCTCTAGGTTGGCTGGAGGAGTGTGAGAGAGGGCCTGGAGCTCTGCTGGGAGTGCTGGACAGCAAGTGTGGGGCTCCTGGGGGCTCTGGGAGCCTCTGGGTGGGCTGGAGGAGTGTGAGAGAGGGCCTGGAGCTCTGCTGGGAGTGCTGGACAGCAAAGGTCAGGCTCTGGGAGCCCCTGGGTGGGCTGGAGGAGTGTTAGAGAGGGCCTGGAGCTCTGCAGTTAGTGCTGGACAGCAAGTGTGGGGCTCCTGGGGGCTCTGGGAGCCCCTGGGTGGGCTGGAGGAGTGTTAGAGAGGGCCTGGAGCTCTGCAGGTAGTGCTGGACAGCAAGTGTGGGGCTCCTGGGGGCTCTGGGAGCCCCTGGGTGGGCTGGAGGAGTGTGACAGAGGGCCTGGAGCTCTGCTGGGAGTGCTGGACAGCAAGTGTGGGGCTCTGGGAGCCCCTGGGTGGGCTGGAGGAGTGTTAGAGAGGGCCTGGAGCTGTGCAGGGAGTGCTGGACAGCAAGTGTGGGGCTCCTGGGGGCTCTGGGAGCCCCTGGGTGGGCTGGAGGAGTGAGACAGAGGGCCTGGAGCTCTGCTGGGAGTGCTGGACAGCAAGTGTGGGGCTCCTGGGGTCTCTGGGAGCCCCTGGGTGGGCTGGAGGAGTGTGAGAGAGGGCCTGGAGCTCTGCAGGAAGTGCTGAAGGGCAAAGGTCAGGCTCTAGGTTGGCTGGAGGAGTGTGAGAGAGGGCCTGGAGCTCTGCAGGGAGTGCTGGACAGCAAGTGTGGGGCTCCTGGGGGCTCTGGGAGCCCTTGGGTGGGCTGGAGGAGTGAGACAGAGGGCCTGGAGCTCTGCTGGGAGTGCTGGACAGCAAGTGTGGGGCTCTTGGGGGCTCTGGGATCCCCTGGGTGGGCTGGATGAGTGTTAGAGAGGGCCTGGAGCTCTGCAGGTAGTGCTGGACAGCAAAGGTCAGGCTTTGGGTGACCCTGGGTGGGCTGGAGAAGTGTGACAGAGGGCCTGGAGCTCTGCTGGGAGTGCTGGACAGCAAGTGTGGGGCTCATGGGGGCTCTGGGAGCCCCTGGGTGGGCTGGAGGAGTGTGAGAGAGGGCCTGGAGCTCTGCAGGCAGTGCTGGAGACTAAGTGTGGGGCTCCTGGGGGCTCTGGGAGCCCTTGGGTGGGCTGGAGGAGTGAGACAGAGGGCCTGGAGCTCTGCTGGGAGTGCTGGACAGCAAGTGTGGGGCTCCTGGGGGCTCTGGGAGCCCCTGGGTGGGCTGGATGAGTGTTAGAGAGGGCCTGGAGCTCTGCAGGTAGTGCTGGACAGCAAGTGTGGGGCTCCTGGGGGCTCTGGGAGCCCCTGGGTGGGCTGGAGGAGTGTGAGAGAGGGCCTGGAGCTCTGCTGGGAGTGCTGGACAGCAAAGGTCAGGCTCTGGGAGCCCCTGGGTGGGCTGGAGGAGTGTTAGAGAGGGCCTGGAGCTCTGCAGGCAGTGCTGGAGACTAAGTGTGGGGCTCCTGGGGGCTCTGGGAGCCCCTGGGTGGGCTGGAAGAGTGAGACAGAGGGCCTGGAGCTCTGCTGGGAGTGCTGGACAGCAAGTGTGGGGCTCCTGGGGGCTCTGGGAGCCTCTGGGTGGGCTGGAGGAGTGTGAGAGAGGGCCTGGAGCTCTGCTGGGAGTGCTGGACAGCAAAGGTCAGGCTCTGGGAGCCCCTGGGTGGGCTGGAGGAGTGTTAGAGAGGGCCTGGAGCTCTGCAGTTAGTGCTGGACAGCAAGTGTGGGGCTCCTGGGGGCTCTGGGAGCCCCTGGGTGGGCTGGAGGAGTGTTAGAGAGGGCCTGGAGCTCTGCAGGTAGTACTGGACAGCAAGTGTGGGGCTCCTGGGGGCTCTGGGAACCCCTGGGTGGGCTGGAGGAGTGAGACAGAGGGCCTGGAGCACTGCTGGGAGTGCTGGACAGCAAGTGTGGGGCTCCTGGGGGCTCTGGGAGCCCCTGGGTAGGCTGGAGAAGTATTACAGAGGGCCTGGAGCTCTGCTGGGAGTGCTGGACAGCAAGTGGGGGGCTCCTGGGGGCTCTGGGTGCCCCTGGGTGGGCTGGAGAAGTGTGACAGAGGGCCTGGAGCTCTGCTGGGAGTGCTGGACAGCAAGTGTGGGGCTCATGGGGGCTCTGGGAGCCCCTGGGTGGGCTGGAGGAGTGTGAGAGAGGGCCTGGAGCTCTGCAGGTAGTGCTGGACAGCAAGTGTGGGAGTCCTAGGGGGCTCTGGGAGCCCCTGTGTGGGCTAGAGCAGTGTGAGAGAGGGCCTGGAGCTCTGTTGGGAGTGCTGGACAGCAAAGGTCAGGATCTGGGAGCCCCTGGGTGGGCTGGAGGAGTGTTAGAGAGGGCCTGGAGCTCTGCAGGTAGTGCTGGACAGCAAGTGTGGGGCTCCTGGGGGCTCTGGGAGCCCCTGGGTGGGCTGGAGGAGTGTGACAGAGGGCCTGGAGCTCTGCTGGGAGTGCTGGACAGCAAGTGTGGGGCTCTGGGAGCCCCTGGGTGGGCTGGAGGAGTGTTAGAGAGGCCCTGGAGCTCTGCAGGGAGTGCTGGACAGCAAGTGTGGGGCTCATGGGGGCTCTGGGAGCCCCTGGGTGGGCTGGAGGAGTGTGAGAGAGGGCCTGGAGCTCTGCAGGCAGTGCTGGAGACTAAGTGTGGGGCTCCTGGGGGCTCTGGGAGCCTTTGGGTGGGCTGGAGGAGTGAGACAGAGGGCCTGGAGCTCTGCTGGGAGTGCTGGACAGCAAAGGTCAGGCTCTGGGAGCCCCTGGGTGGGCTGGAGGAGTGTTAGAGAGGGCCTGGAGCTCTGCAGGCAGTGCTGGAGACTAAGTGTGGGGCTCCTGGGGGCTCTGGGAGCCCCTGGGTGGGCTGGAAGAGTGAGACAGAGGGCCTGGAGCTCTGCTTGGAGTGCTGGACAGCAAGTGTGGGGCTCCTGGGGGCTCTGGGAGCCTCTGGGTGGGCTGGAGGAGTGTGAGAGAGGGCCTGGAGCTCTGCTGGGAGTGCTGGACTGCAAAGGTCAGGCTCTGGGAGCCCCTGGGTGGGCTGGAGGAGTGTTAGAGAGGGCCTGGAGCTCTGCAGTTAGTGCTGGACAGCAAGTGTGGGGCTCCTGGGGGCTCTGGGAGCCCCTGGGTGGGCTGGAGGAGTGTTAGAGAGGGCCTGGAGCTCTGCAGGTAGTGCTGGACAGCAAGTGTGGGGCTCCTGGGGGCTCTGGGAACCCCTGGGTGGGCTGGAGGAGTGAGACAGAGGGCCTGGAGCACTGCTGGGAGTGCTGGACAGCAAGTGTGGGGCTCCTGGGGTCTCTGGGAGCCCCTGGGTAGGCTGGAGAAGTATTACAGAGGGCCTGGAGCTCTGCTGGGAGTGCTGGACAGCAAGTGGGGGGCTCCTGGGGGCTCTGGGTGCCCCTGGGTGGGCTGGAGAAGTGTGACAGAGGGCCTGGAGCTCTGCTGGGAGTGCTGGACAGCAAGTGTGGGGCTCATGGGGGCTCTGGGAGCCCCTGGGTGGGCTGGAGGAGTGAGACAGAGGGCCTGGAGCTCTGCTGGGAGTGCTGGACAGCAAAGGTCAGGCTCTGGGAGCCCCTGGGTGGGCTGGAGGAGTGAGACAGAGGTCCTGGAGCTCTGCTGGGAGTGCTGGACAGCAAAGGTCAGGCTCTGGGAGCCCCTGGGTGGGCTGGAGGAGTGTTAGAGAGGGCCTGGAGTTCTGCAGGTAGTGCTGGACAGCAAGTGTGGGGCTCCTGGGGGCTCTGGAAACCCCTAGGTGGGCTGGAGGAGTGAGACAGAGGGCCTGGAGCTCTGCTGGGAGTGCTGGACAGCAAGTGTGGGGCTCCTGGGGGCTCTGGGAGCCCCTGGGTGGGCTGGAGGAGTGTGAGAGAGGGCCTGGAGCTCTGCAGGAAGTGCTGGACAGCAAGTGTGGGGCTCTGGGAGCCCCTGGGTGGGCTGGAGGAGTGTTAGAGAGGGCCTGGAGCTCTGCTGGGAGTGCTGGACAGCAAGTGGGGGGCTCTGGGAGCCCCTGGGTGGGCTGGAGGAGTGAGATAGAGGGCCTGGAGCTCTGCTGGGAGTGCTGGACAGCAAGTGTGGGGCTCCTGGGGGCTCTGGGAGCCCCTGGGTGGGCTGGAGGAGTGTTAGAGAGGGCCTGGAGCTCTGCTGGGAGTGCTGGACAGCAAGTGTGGGGCTCTGGGAGCCCCTGGGTGGGCTGGAGGAGTGTTAGAGAGGGCCTGGAGCTGTGCAGGGAGTGCTGGACAGCAAGTGTGGGGCTCCTGGGGGCTCTGGGAGCCCCTGGGTGGGCTGGAGGAGTGAGACAGAGGGCCTGGAGCTCTGCTGGGAGTGCTGGACAGCAAGTGTGGGGCTCCTGGGGTCTCTGGGAGCCCCTGGGTGGGCTGGAGGAGTGTGAGAGAGGGCCTGGAGCTCTGCAGGAAGTGCTGAAGGGCAAAGGTCAGGCTCTAGGTTGGCTGGAGGAGTGTGAGAGAGGGCCTGGAGCTCTGCTGGGAGTGCTGGACAGCAAGTGTGGGGCTCCTGGGGGCTCTGGGAGCCTCTGGGTGGGCTGGAGGAGTGTGAGAGAGGGCCTGGAGCTCTGCTGGGAGTGCTGGACAGCAAAGGTCAGGCTCTGGGAGCCCCTGGGTGGGCTGGAGGAGTGTTAGAGAGGGCCTGGAGCTCTGCAGTTAGTGCTGGACAGCAAGTGTGGGGCTCCTGGGGGCTCTGGGAGCCCCTGGGTGGGCTGGAGGAGTGTTAGAGAGGGCCTGGAGCTCTGCAGGTAGTGCTGGACAGCAAGTGTGGGGCTCCTGGGGGCTCTGGGAGCCCCTGGGTGGGCTGGAGGAGTGTGACAGAGGGCCTGGAGCTCTGCTGGGAGTGCTGGACAGCAAGTGTGGGGCTCTGGGAGCCCCTGGGTGGGCTGGAGGAGTGTTAGAGAGGGCCTGGAGCTGTGCAGGGAGTGCTGGACAGCAAGTGTGGGGCTCCTGGGGGCTCTGGGAGCCCCTGGGTGGGCTGGAGGAGTGAGACAGAGGGCCTGGAGCTCTGCTGGGAGTGCTGGACAGCAAGTGTGGGGCTCCTGGGGTCTCTGGGAGCCCCTGGGTGGGCTGGAGGAGTGTGAGAGAGGGCCTGGAGCTCTGCAGGAAGTGCTGAAGGGCAAAGGTCAGGCTCTAGATTGGCTGGAGGAGTGTGAGAGAGGGCCTGGAGCTCTGCAGGGAGTGCTGGACAGCAAGTGTGGGGCTCCTGGGGGCTCTGGGAGCCCTTGGGTGGGCTGGAGGAGTGAGACAGAGGGCCTGGAGCTCTGCTGGGAGTGCTGGACAGCAAGTGTGGGGCTCTTGGGGGCTCTGGGATCCCCTGGGTGGGCTGGATGAGTGTTAGAGAGGGCCTGGAGCTCTGCAGGTAGTGCTGGACAGCAAAGGTCAGGCTTTGGGTGACCCTGGGTGGGCTGGAGAAGTGTGACAGAGGGCCTGGAGCTCTGCTGGGAGTGCTGGACAGCAAGTGTGGGGCTCATGGGGGCTCTGGGAGCCCCTGGGTGGGCTGGAGGAGTGTGAGAGAGGGCCTGGAGCTCTGCAGGCAGTGCTGGAGACTAAGTGTGGGGCTCCTGGGGGCTCTGGGAGCCCTTGGGTGGGCTGGAGGAGTGAGACAGAGGGCCTGGAGCTCTGCTGGGAGTGCTGGACAGCAAGTGTGGGGCTCCTGGGGGCTCTGGGAGCCCCTGGGTGGGCTGGATGAGTGTTAGAGAGGGCCTGGAGCTCTGCAGGTAGTGCTGGACAGCAAGTGTGGGGCTCCTGGGGGCTCTGGGAGCCCCTGGGTGGGCTGGAGGAGTGTGAGAGAGGGCCTGGAGCTCTGCTGGGAGTGCTGGACAGCAAAGGTCAGGCTCTGGGAGCCCCTGGGTGGGCTGGAGGAGTGTTAGAGAGGGCCTGGAGCTCTGCAGGCAGTGCTGGAGACTAAGTGTGGGGCTCCTGGGGGCTCTGGGAGCCCCTGGGTGGGCTGGAAGAGTGAGACAGAGGGCCTGGAGCTCTGCTGGGAGTGCTGGACAGCAAGTGTGGGGCTCCTGGGGGCTCTGGGAGCCTCTGGGTGGGCTGGAGGAGTGTGAGAGAGGACCTGGAGCTCTGCTGGGAGTGCTGGACAGCAAAGGTCAGGCTCTGGGAGCCCCTGGGTGGGCTGGAGGAGTGTTAGAGAGGGCCTGGAGCTCTGCAGTTAGTGCTGGACAGCAAGTGTGGGGCTCCTGGGGGCTCTGGGAGCCCCTGGGTGGGCTGGAGGAGTGTTAGAGAGGGCCTGGAGCTCTGCAGGTAGTGCTGGACAGCAAGTGTGGGGCTCCTGGGGGCTCTGGGAACCCCTGGGTGGGCTGGAGGAGTGAGACAGAGGGCCTGGAGCACTGCTGGGAGTGCTGGACAGCAAGTGTGGGGCTCCTGGGGGCTCTGGGAGCCCCTGGGTAGGCTGGAGAAGTATTACAGAGGGCCTGGAGCTCTGCTGGGAGTGCTGGACAGCAAGTGGGGGGCTCCTGGGGGCTCTGGGTGCCCCTGGGTGGGCTGGAGAAGTGTGACAGAGGGCCTGGAGCTCTGCTGGGAGTGCTGGACAGCAAGTGTGGGGCTCATGGGGGCTCTGGGAGCCCCTGGGTGGGCTGGAGGAGTGTGAGAGAGGGCCTGGAGCTCTGCAGGTAGTGCTGGAAAGCAAGTGTGGGGCTCCTGGGGGCTCTGGGAGCCCCTGGGTGGCCTGGAGGAGTGTTAGAGAGGGCCTGGAGCTCTGCAGGTAGTGCTGGACAGCAAGTGTGGGGCTCCTGGGGGCTCTGGGAGCCCCTGGGTGGGCTGGAGGAGTGTGAGAGAGGGCCTGGAGCTATGCTGGGAGTGCTGGACAGCAAGTGTGGGGCTCTGGGTGGCCCTGGGTCATATGGAGAAGTGTTAGAGAGGCCCTGGATCTCTTCAGGGAGTGCTGGAGAGCAAAGGTCAGGCTCTGGGAGCCCCTAGGTCAGATGGAGGAGTGTTAGAGAGGGCCTGGAGCTCTGCATGTTGTGCTGGACAGCAAAGGTCAGGCTCTGGGAGCCCCTAGGTCAGATGGAGGAGTGTTAGAGAGGGCCTGGAGCTCTGCAGGCAGTGCTGGACAGCAAAGGTCAGGCTCTGGGAGCCCCTGAGTCAGATGGAGGAGTGTTAGAGAGGGCCTGGAGCTCTGCAGGAAGTGCTGGACAGCAAAGGTCAGGCTCTGGGTGACCCTGGGTGGGCTGGAGGAGTGTTAGAGAGGGCCTGGAGCTCTGCAGGTAGTGCTGGACAGCAAGTGTGGGGCTCCTGGGGGCTCTGGGAGCCCCTGGGTGGGCTGGAGGAGTGTTAGAGAGGCCCTGGAGCTCTGCAGGGAGTGCTGGACAGCAGGTGTGGGGCTCTGGGAGCCCCTGGGTGGGCTGGAGGAGTGTTAGAGAGGCCCTGGAGCTCTGCAGGGAGTGCTGGACAGCAAGTGTGGGGCTCTGGGTGGCCCTGGGTCATATGGAGAAGTGTTAGAGAGGCCCTGAATCTCTTCAGGGAGTGCTGGAGAGCAAAGGTCAGGCTCTGGGAGCCCCTAGGTCAGATGGAGGAGTGTTAGAGAGGGCCTGGAAATCTGCAGGTTGTGCTGGACAGCAAAGGTCAGGCTCTGGGAGCCCCTAGGTCAGATGGAGGAGTGTTAGAGAGGGCCTGGAGCTCTGCAGGAAGTGCTGGACAGCAAAGGTCAGGCTCTGGGAGCCCCTGAGTCAGATGGAGGAGTGTTAGAGAGGGCCTGGAGCTCTGCAGGAAGTGCTGGACAGCAAAGGTCAGGCTCTGGGTGACCCTGGGTGGGCTGGAGGAGTGTTAGAGAGGGCCTGGAGCTCTGCAGGTAGTGCTGGACAGCAAGTGTGGGGCTCCTGGGGGCTCTGGGAGCCCCTGGGTGGGCTGGATGAGTGTTAGAGAGGGCCTGGAGCTCTGCAGGTAGTGCTGGACAGCAAGTGTGGGGCTCCTGGGGGCTCTGGGAGCCCCTGGGTGGGCTGGAGGAGTGAGACAGAGGGCCTGGAGCTCTGCTGGGAGTGCTGGACAGCAAAGGTCAGGCTCTGGGAGCCCCTGGGTGGGCTGGAGGAGTGAGACAGAGGTCCTGGAGCTCTGCTGGGAGTGCTGGACAGCAAAGGTCAGGCTCTGGGAGCCCCTGGGTGGGCTGGAGGAGTGTTAGAGAGGGCCTGGAGTTCTGCTGGGAGTGCTGGACAGCAAAGGTCAGGCTCTGGGAGCCCCTGGGTGGGCTGGAGGAGTGTTAGAGAGGGCCTGGAGCTCTGCAGTTAGTGCTGGACAGCAAGTGTGGGGCTCCTGGGGGCTCTGGGAGCCCCTGGGTGGGCTGGAGGAGTGTTAGAGAGGGCCTGGAGCTCTGCAGGTAGTGCTGGACAGCAAGTGTGGGGCTCCTGGGGGCTCTGGGAACCCCTGGGTGGGCTGGAGGAGTGAGACAGAGGGCCTGGAGCACTGCTGGGAGTGCTGGACAGCAAGTGTGGGGCTCCTGGGGGCTCTGGGAGCCCCTGGGTAGGCTGGAGAAGTATTACAGAGGGCCTGGAGCTCTGCTGGGAGTGCTGGACAGCAAGTGGGGGGCTCCTGGGGGCTCTGGGTGCCCCTGGGTGGGCTGGAGAAGTGTGACAGAGGGCCTGGAGCTCTGCTGGGAGTGCTGGACAGCAAGTGTGGGGCTCATGGGGGCTCTGGGAGCCCCTGGGTGGGCTGGAGGAGTGTGAGAGAGGGCCTGGAGCTCTGCAGGTAGTGCTGGAAAGCAAGTGTGGGGCTCCTGGGGGCTCTGGGAGCCCCTGGGTGGCCTGGAGGAGTGTTAGAGAGGGCCTGGAGCTCTGCAGGTAGTGCTGGACAGCAAGTGTGGGGCTCCTGGGGGCTCTGGGAGCCCCTGGGTGGGCTGGAGGAGTGTGAGAGAGGGCCTGGAGCTATGCTGGGAGTGCTGGACAGCAAGTGTGGGGCTCTGGGTGGCCCTGGGTCATATGGAGAAGTGTTAGAGAGGCCCTGGATCTCTTCAGGGAGTGCTGGAGAGCAAAGGTCAGGCTCTGGGAGCCCCTAGGTCAGATGGAGGAGTGTTAGAGAGGGCCTGGAGCTCTGCATGTTGTGCTGGACAGCAAAGGTCAGGCTCTGGGAGCCCCTAGGTCAGATGGAGGAGTGTTAGAGAGGGCCTGGAGCTCTGCAGGCAGTGCTGGACAGCAAAGGTCAGGCTCTGGGAGCCCCTGAGTCAGATGGAGGAGTGTTAGAGAGGGCCTGGAGCTCTGCAGGAAGTGCTGGACAGCAAAGGTCAGGCTCTGGGTGACCCTGGGTGGGCTGGAGGAGTGTTAGAGAGGGCCTGGAGCTCTGCAGGTAGTGCTGGACAGCAAGTGTGGGGCTCCTGGGGGCTCTGGGAGCCCCTGGGTGGGCTGGAGGAGTGTTAGAGAGGCCCTGGAGCTCTGCAGGGAGTGCTGGACAGCAGGTGTGGGGCTCTGGGAGCCCCTGGGTGGGCTGGAGGAGTGTTAGAGAGGCCCTGGAGCTCTGCAGGGAGTGCTGGACAGCAAGTGTGGGGCTCTGGGTGGCCCTGGGTCATATGGAGAAGTGTTAGAGAGGCCCTGAATCTCTTCAGGGAGTGCTGGAGAGCAAAGGTCAGGCTCTGGGAGCCCCTAGGTCAGATGGAGGAGTGTTAGAGAGGGCCTGGAAATCTGCAGGTTGTGCTGGACAGCAAAGGTCAGGCTCTGGGAGCCCCTAGGTCAGATGGAGGAGTGTTAGAGAGGGCCTGGAGCTCTGCAGGAAGTGCTGGACAGCAAAGGTCAGGCTCTGGGAGCCCCTGAGTCAGATGGAGGAGTGTTAGAGAGGGCCTGGAGCTCTGCAGGAAGTGCTGGACAGCAAAGGTCAGGCTCTGGGTGACCCTGGGTGGGCTGGAGGAGTGTTAGAGAGGGCCTGGAGCTCTGCAGGTAGTGCTGGACAGCAAGTGTGGGGCTCCTGGGGGCTCTGGGAGCCCCTGGGTGGGCTGGATGAGTGTTAGAGAGGGCCTGGAGCTCTGCAGGTAGTGCTGGACAGCAAGTGTGGGGCTCCTGGGGGCTCTGGGAGCCCCTGGGTGGGCTGGAGGAGTGAGACAGAGGGCCTGGAGCTCTGCTGGGAGTGCTGGACAGCAAAGGTCAGGCTCTGGGAGCCCCTGGGTGGGCTGGAGGAGTGAGACAGAGGTCCTGGAGCTCTGCTGGGAGTGCTGGACAGCAAAGGTCAGGCTCTGGGAGCCCCTGGGTGGGCTGGAGGAGTGTTAGAGAGGGCCTGGAGTTCTGCAGGTAGTGCTGGACAGCAAGTGTGGGGCTCCTGGGGGCTCTGGGAACCCCTAGGTGGGCTGGAGGAGTGAGACAGAGGGCCTGGAGCTCTGCTGGGAGTGCTGGACAGCAAGTGTGGGGCTCCTGGGGGCTCTGGGAGCCCCTGGGTGGGCTGGAGGAGTGTTAGAGAGGGCCTGGAGCTCTGCAGGTAGTGCTGGACATCAAGTGTGGGGCTCCTGGGGGCTCTGGGAACCCCTGGGTGGGCTGGAGGAGTGAGACAGAGGGCCTGGAGCTCTGCTGGGAGTGCTGGACAGCAAGTGTGGGGCTCATGGGGGCTCCCAGAGCCCCTGGGTGGGCTGGAGGAGTGTTAGAGAGGGCCTGGAGCTCTGCTGGGAGTGCTGGACAGCAAAGGTCAGGCTCTGGGAGCCCCTGAGTCAGATGGAGGAGTGTTGTGAGAGAGGGCCTGGAGCTCTGATGGGAGTGCTGGACAGCAAGTGTGGGGCTCTGGGTGGCCCTGGGTCATATGGAGAAGTGTTAGAGAGGCCCTGGAGCTCTTCAGGGAGTGCTGGAGAGCAAAGGTCAGGCTCTGGGAGCCCCTAGGTCAGATGGAGGAGTGTTAGAGAGGGCCTGGAGCTCTGCAGGAAGTGCTGGACAGCAAAGGTCAGGCTCTGGGAGCCCCTGAGTCAGATGGAGGAGTGTTAGAGAGGGCCTGGAGCTCTGCAGGAAGTGCTGGACAGCAAAGGTCAGGCTCTGGGAGCCCCTGAGTCAGATGGCGGAGTGTTAGAGAGGGCCTGGAGCTCTGCAGGGAGTGCTGGACAGCAAAGGTCAGGCTCTGGGTGACCCTGGGTGGGCTGGAGGAGTGTTAGAGAGGGCCTGGAGCTCTGCAGGTAGTGCTGGACAGCAAGTGTGGGGCTCCTGGGGGCTCTGGGAGCCCCTGGGTGGCCTGGAGGAGTGTTAGAGAGGGCCTGGAGCTCTGCAGGTAGTGCTGGACAGCAAGTGTGGGGCTCCTGGGGGCTCTGGGAGCCCCTGGGTGGGCTGGAGGAGTGTGAGAGAGGGCCTGGAGCTATGCTGGGAGTGCTGGACAGCAAGTGTGGGGCTCTGGGTGGCCCTGGGTCATATGGAGAAGTGTTAGAGAGGCCCTGGATCTCTTCAGGGAGTGCTGGAGAGCAAAGGTCAGGCTCTGGGAGCCCCTAGGTCAGATGGAGGAGTGTTAGAGAGGGCCTGGAGCTCTGCATGTTGTGCTGGACAGCAAAGGTCAGGCTCTGGGAGCCCCTAGGTCAGATGGAGGAGTGTTAGAGAGGGCCTGGAGCTCTGCAGGCAGTGCTGGACAGCAAAGGTCAGGCTCTGGGAGCCCCTGAGTCAGATGGAGGAGTGTTAGAGAGGGCCTGGAGCTCTGCAGGAAGTGCTGGACAGCAAAGGTCAGGCTCTGGGTGACCCTGGGTGGGCTGGAGGAGTGTTAGAGAGGGCCTGGAGCTCTGCAGGTAGTGCTGGACAGCAAGTGTGGGGCTCCTGGGGGCTCTGGGAGCCCCTGGGTGGGCTGGAGGAGTGTTAGAGAGGCCCTGGAGCTCTGCAGGGAGTGCTGGACAGCAGGTGTGGGGCTCTGGGAGCCCCTGGGTGGGCTGGAGGAGTGTTAGAGAGGCCCTGGAGCTCTGCAGGGAGTGCTGGACAGCAAGTGTGGGGCTCTGGGTGGCCCTGGGTCATATGGAGAAGTGTTAGAGAGGCCCTGAATCTCTTCAGGGAGTGCTGGAGAGCAAAGGTCAGGCTCTGGGAGCCCCTAGGTCAGATGGAGGAGTGTTAGAGAGGGCCTGGAAATCTGCAGGTTGTGCTGGACAGCAAAGGTCAGGCTCTGGGAGCCCCTAGGTCAGATGGAGGAGTGTTAGAGAGGGCCTGGAGCTCTGCAGGAAGTGCTGGACAGCAAAGGTCAGGCTCTGGGAGCCCCTGAGTCAGATGGAGGAGTGTTAGAGAGGGCCTGGAGCTCTGCAGGAAGTGCTGGACAGCAAAGGTCAGGCTCTGGGTGACCCTGGGTGGGCTGGAGGAGTGTTAGAGAGGGCCTGGAGCTCTGCAGGTAGTGCTGGACAGCAAGTGTGGGGCTCCTGGGGGCTCTGGGAGCCCCTGGGTGGGCTGGATGAGTGTTAGAGAGGGCCTGGAGCTCTGCAGGTAGTGCTGGACAGCAAGTGTGGGGCTCCTGGGGGCTCTGGGAGCCCCTGGGTGGGCTGGAGGAGTGAGACAGAGGGCCTGGAGCTCTGCTGGGAGTGCTGGACAGCAAAGGTCAGGCTCTGGGAGCCCCTGGGTGGGCTGGAGGAGTGAGACAGAGGTCCTGGAGCTCTGCTGGGAGTGCTGGACAGCAAAGGTCAGGCTCTGGGAGCCCCTGGGTGGGCTGGAGGAGTGTTAGAGAGGGCCTGGAGTTCTGCTGGGAGTGCTGGACAGCAAAGGTCAGGCTCTGGGAGCCCCTGGGTGGGCTGGAGGAGTGTTAGAGAGGGCCTGGAGCTCTGCAGTTAGTGCTGGACAGCAAGTGTGGGGCTCCTGGGGGCTCTGGGAGCCCCTGGGTGGGCTGGAGGAGTGTTAGAGAGGGCCTGGAGCTCTGCAGGTAGTGCTGGACAGCAAGTGTGGGGCTCCTGGGGGCTCTGGGAACCCCTGGGTGGGCTGGAGGAGTGAGACAGAGGGCCTGGAGCACTGCTGGGAGTGCTGGACAGCAAGTGTGGGGCTCCTGGGGGCTCTGGGAGCCCCTGGGTAGGCTGGAGAAGTATTACAGAGGGCCTGGAGCTCTGCTGGGAGTGCTGGACAGCAAGTGGGGGGCTCCTGGGGGCTCTGGGTGCCCCTGGGTGGGCTGGAGAAGTGTGACAGAGGGCCTGGAGCTCTGCTGGGAGTGCTGGACAGCAAGTGTGGGGCTCATGGGGGCTCTGGGAGCCCCTGGGTGGGCTGGAGGAGTGTGAGAGAGGGCCTGGAGCTCTGCAGGTAGTGCTGGAAAGCAAGTGTGGGGCTCCTGGGGGCTCTGGGAGCCCCTGGGTGGCCTGGAGGAGTGTTAGAGAGGGCCTGGAGCTCTGCAGGTAGTGCTGGACAGCAAGTGTGGGGCTCCTGGGGGCTCTGGGAGCCCCTGGGTGGGCTGGAGGAGTGTGAGAGAGGGCCTGGAGCTATGCTGGGAGTGCTGGACAGCAAGTGTGGGGCTCTGGGTGGCCCTGGGTCATATGGAGAAGTGTTAGAGAGGCCCTGGATCTCTTCAGGGAGTGCTGGAGAGCAAAGGTCAGGCTCTGGGAGCCCCTAGGTCAGATGGAGGAGTGTTAGAGAGGGCCTGGAGCTCTGCATGTTGTGCTGGACAGCAAAGGTCAGGCTCTGGGAGCCCCTAGGTCAGATGGAGGAGTGTTAGAGAGGGCCTGGAGCTCTGCAGGCAGTGCTGGACAGCAAAGGTCAGGCTCTGGGAGCCCCTGAGTCAGATGGAGGAGTGTTAGAGAGGGCCTGGAGCTCTGCAGGAAGTGCTGGACAGCAAAGGTCAGGCTCTGGGTGACCCTGGGTGGGCTGGAGGAGTGTTAGAGAGGGCCTGGAGCTCTGCAGGTAGTGCTGGACAGCAAGTGTGGGGCTCCTGGGGGCTCTGGGAGCCCCTGGGTGGGCTGGAGGAGTGTTAGAGAGGCCCTGGAGCTCTGCAGGGAGTGCTGGACAGCAGGTGTGGGGCTCTGGGAGCCCCTGGGTGGGCTGGAGGAGTGTTAGAGAGGCCCTGGAGCTCTGCAGGGAGTGCTGGACAGCAAGTGTGGGGCTCTGGGTGGCCCTGGGTCATATGGAGAAGTGTTAGAGAGGCCCTGAATCTCTTCAGGGAGTGCTGGAGAGCAAAGGTCAGGCTCTGGGAGCCCCTAGGTCAGATGGAGGAGTGTTAGAGAGGGCCTGGAAATCTGCAGGTTGTGCTGGACAGCAAAGGTCAGGCTCTGGGAGCCCCTAGGTCAGATGGAGGAGTGTTAGAGAGGGCCTGGAGCTCTGCAGGAAGTGCTGGACAGCAAAGGTCAGGCTCTGGGAGCCCCTGAGTCAGATGGAGGAGTGTTAGAGAGGGCCTGGAGCTCTGCAGGAAGTGCTGGACAGCAAAGGTCAGGCTCTGGGTGACCCTGGGTGGGCTGGAGGAGTGTTAGAGAGGGCCTGGAGCTCTGCAGGTAGTGCTGGACAGCAAGTGTGGGGCTCCTGGGGGCTCTGGGAGCCCCTGGGTGGGCTGGATGAGTGTTAGAGAGGGCCTGGAGCTCTGCAGGTAGTGCTGGACAGCAAGTGTGGGGCTCCTGGGGGCTCTGGGAGCCCCTGGGTGGGCTGGAGGAGTGAGACAGAGGGCCTGGAGCTCTGCTGGGAGTGCTGGACAGCAAAGGTCAGGCTCTGGGAGCCCCTGGGTGGGCTGGAGGAGTGAGACAGAGGTCCTGGAGCTCTGCTGGGAGTGCTGGACAGCAAAGGTCAGGCTCTGGGAGCCCCTGGGTGGGCTGGAGGAGTGTTAGAGAGGGCCTGGAGTTCTGCAGGTAGTGCTGGACAGCAAGTGTGGGGCTCCTGGGGGCTCTGGGAACCCCTAGGTGGGCTGGAGGAGTGAGACAGAGGGCCTGGAGCTCTGCTGGGAGTGCTGGACAGCAAGTGTGGGGCTCCTGGGGGCTCTGGGAGCCCCTGGGTGGGCTGGAGGAGTGTTAGAGAGGGCCTGGAGCTCTGCAGGTAGTGCTGGACATCAAGTGTGGGGCTCCTGGGGGCTCTGGGAACCCCTGGGTGGGCTGGAGGAGTGAGACAGAGGGCCTGGAGCTCTGCTGGGAGTGCTGGACAGCAAGTGTGGGGCTCATGGGGGCTCCCAGAGCCCCTGGGTGGGCTGGAGGAGTGTTAGAGAGGGCCTGGAGCTCTGCTGGGAGTGCTGGACAGCAAAGGTCAGGCTCTGGGAGCCCCTGAGTCAGATGGAGGAGTGTTGTGAGAGAGGGCCTGGAGCTCTGATGGGAGTGCTGGACAGCAAGTGTGGGGCTCTGGGTGGCCCTGGGTCATATGGAGAAGTGTTAGAGAGGCCCTGGAGCTCTTCAGGGAGTGCTGGAGAGCAAAGGTCAGGCTCTGGGAGCCCCTAGGTCAGATGGAGGAGTGTTAGAGAGGGCCTGGAGCTCTGCAGGAAGTGCTGGACAGCAAAGGTCAGGCTCTGGGAGCCCCTGAGTCAGATGGAGGAGTGTTAGAGAGGGCCTGGAGCTCTGCAGGAAGTGCTGGACAGCAAAGGTCAGGCTCTGGGAGCCCCTGAGTCAGATGGCGGAGTGTTAGAGAGGGCCTGGAGCTCTGCAGGGAGTGCTGGACAGCAAAGGTCAGGCTCTGGGTGACCCTGGGTGGGCTGGAGGAGTGTTAGAGAGGGCCTGGAGCTCTGCAGGTAGTGCTGGACAGCAAGTGTGGGGCTCCTGGGGGCTCTGGGAGCCCCTGGGTGGGCTGGAGGAGTGTGAGAGAGGGCCTGGAGCTCTGCTTGGAGTGCTGGAAAGCAAGTGTGGGGCTCCTGGGGGCTCTGGGAGCCCCTGGGTGGCCTGGAGGAGTGTTAGAGAGGGCCTGGAGCTCTGCAGGTAGTGCTGGACAGCAAGTGTGGGGCTCCTGGGGGCTCTGGGAGCCCCTGGGTGGGCTGGAGGAGTGTTAGAGAGGCCCTGGAGCTCTGCAGGGAGTGCTGGACAGCAGGTGTGGGGCTCTGGGAGCCCCTGGGTGGGCTGGAGGAGTGTTAGAGAGGCCCTGGAGCTCTGCAGGGAGTGCTGGACAGCAAGTGTGGGGCTCTGGGTGGCCCTGGGTCATATGGAGAAGTGTTAGAGAGGCCCTGGATCTCTTCAGGGAGTGCTGGAGAGCAAAGGTCAGGCTCTGGGAGCCCCTAGGTCAGATGGAGGAGTGTTAGAGAGGGCCTGGAGCTCTGCAGGTTGTGCTGGACAGCAAAGGTCAGGCTCTGGGAGCCCCTAGGTCAGATGGAGGAGTGTTAGAGAGGGCCTGGAGCTCTGCAGGAAGTGCTGGACAGCAAAGGTCAGGCTCTGGGAGCCCCTGAGTCAGATGGAGGAGTGTTAGAGAGGGCCTGGAGCTCTGCAGGAAGTGCTGGACAGCAAAGGTCAGGCTCTGGGTGACCCTGGGTGGGCTGGAGGAGTGTTAGAGAGGGCCTGGAGCTCTGCAGGTAGTGCTGGACAGCAAGTGTGGGGCTCCTGGGGGCTCTGGGAGCCCCTGGGTGGGCTGGAGGAGTGTGAGAGAGGGCCTGGAGCTATGCTGGGAGTGCTGGACAGCAAGTGTGGGGCTCTGGGTGGCCCTGGGTCATATGGAGAAGTGTTAGAGAGGCCCTGGATCTCTTCAGGGAGTGCTGGAGAGCAAAGGTCAGGCTCTGGGAGCCCCTAGGTCAGATGGAGGAGTGTTAGAGAGGGCCTGGAGCTCTGCATGTTGTGCTGGACAGCAAAGGTCAGGCTCTGGGAGCCCCTAGGTCAGATGGAGGAGTGTTAGAGAGGGCCTGGAGCTCTGCAGGCAGTGCTGGACAGCAAAGGTCAGGCTCTGGGAGCCCCTGAGTCAGATGGAGGAGTGTTAGAGAGGGCCTGGAGCTCTGCAGGAAGTGCTGGACAGCAAAGGTCAGGCTCTGGGTGACCCTGGGTGGGCTGGAGGAGTGTTAGAGAGGGCCTGGAGCTCTGCAGGTAGTGCTGGACAGCAAGTGTGGGGCTCCTGGGGGCTCTGGGAGCCCCTGGGTGGGCTGGAGGAGTGTTAGAGAGGCCCTGGAGCTCTGCAGGGAGTGCTGGACAGCAGGTGTGGGGCTCTGGGAGCCCCTGGGTGGGCTGGAGGAGTGTTAGAGAGGCCCTGGAGCTCTGCAGGGAGTGCTGGACAGCAAGTGTGGGGCTCTGGGTGGCCCTGGGTCATATGGAGAAGTGTTAGAGAGGCCCTGAATCTCTTCAGGGAGTGCTGGAGAGCAAAGGTCAGGCTCTGGGAGCCCCTAGGTCAGATGGAGGAGTGTTAGAGAGGGCCTGGAAATCTGCAGGTTGTGCTGGACAGCAAAGGTCAGGCTCTGGGAGCCCCTAGGTCAGATGGAGGAGTGTTAGAGAGGGCCTGGAGCTCTGCAGGAAGTGCTGGACAGCAAAGGTCAGGCTCTGGGAGCCCCTGAGTCAGATGGAGGAGTGTTAGAGAGGGCCTGGAGCTCTGCAGGAAGTGCTGGACAGCAAAGGTCAGGCTCTGGGTGACCCTGGGTGGGCTGGAGGAGTGTTAGAGAGGGCCTGGAGCTCTGCAGGTAGTGCTGGACAGCAAGTGTGGGGCTCCTGGGGGCTCTGGGAGCCCCTGGGTGGGCTGGATGAGTGTTAGAGAGGGCCTGGAGCTCTGCAGGTAGTGCTGGACAGCAAGTGTGGGGCTCCTGGGGGCTCTGGGAGCCCCTGGGTGGGCTGGAGGAGTGAGACAGAGGGCCTGGAGCTCTGCTGGGAGTGCTGGACAGCAAAGGTCAGGCTCTGGGAGCCCCTGGGTGGGCTGGAGGAGTGAGACAGAGGTCCTGGAGCTCTGCTGGGAGTGCTGGACAGCAAAGGTCAGGCTCTGGGAGCCCCTGGGTGGGCTGGAGGAGTGTTAGAGAGGGCCTGGAGTTCTGCAGGTAGTGCTGGACAGCAAGTGTGGGGCTCCTGGGGGCTCTGGGAACCCCTAGGTGGGCTGGAGGAGTGAGACAGAGGGCCTGGAGCTCTGCTGGGAGTGCTGGACAGCAAGTGTGGGGCTCCTGGGGGCTCTGGGAGCCCCTGGGTGGGCTGGAGGAGTGTTAGAGAGGGCCTGGAGCTCTGCAGGTAGTGCTGGACATCAAGTGTGGGGCTCCTGGGGGCTCTGGGAACCCCTGGGTGGGCTGGAGGAGTGAGACAGAGGGCCTGGAGCTCTGCTGGGAGTGCTGGACAGCAAGTGTGGGGCTCATGGGGGCTCCCAGAGCCCCTGGGTGGGCTGGAGGAGTGTTAGAGAGGGCCTGGAGCTCTGCTGGGAGTGCTGGACAGCAAAGGTCAGGCTCTGGGAGCCCCTGAGTCAGATGGAGGAGTGTTGTGAGAGAGGGCCTGGAGCTCTGATGGGAGTGCTGGACAGCAAGTGTGGGGCTCTGGGTGGCCCTGGGTCATATGGAGAAGTGTTAGAGAGGCCCTGGAGCTCTTCAGGGAGTGCTGGAGAGCAAAGGTCAGGCTCTGGGAGCCCCTAGGTCAGATGGAGGAGTGTTAGAGAGGGCCTGGAGCTCTGCAGGAAGTGCTGGACAGCAAAGGTCAGGCTCTGGGAGCCCCTGAGTCAGATGGAGGAGTGTTAGAGAGGGCCTGGAGCTCTGCAGGAAGTGCTGGACAGCAAAGGTCAGGCTCTGGGAGCCCCTGAGTCAGATGGCGGAGTGTTAGAGAGGGCCTGGAGCTCTGCAGGGAGTGCTGGACAGCAAAGGTCAGGCTCTGGGTGACCCTGGGTGGGCTGGAGGAGTGTTAGAGAGGGCCTGGAGCTCTGCAGGTAGTGCTGGACAGCAAGTGTGGGGCTCCTGGGGGCTCTGGGAGCCCCTGGGTGGGCTGGAGGAGTGTGAGAGAGGGCCTGGAGCTCTGCTTGGAGTGCTGGAAAGCAAGTGTGGGGCTCCTGGGGGCTCTGGGAGCCCCTGGGTGGCCTGGAGGAGTGTTAGAGAGGGCCTGGAGCTCTGCAGGTAGTGCTGGACAGCAAGTGTGGGGCTCCTGGGGGCTCTGGGAGCCCCTGGGTGGGCTGGAGGAGTGTTAGAGAGGCCCTGGAGCTCTGCAGGGAGTGCTGGACAGCAGGTGTGGGGCTCTGGGAGCCCCTGGGTGGGCTGGAGGAGTGTTAGAGAGGCCCTGGAGCTCTGCAGGGAGTGCTGGACAGCAAGTGTGGGGCTCTGGGTGGCCCTGGGTCATATGGAGAAGTGTTAGAGAGGCCCTGGATCTCTTCAGGGAGTGCTGGAGAGCAAAGGTCAGGCTCTGGGAGCCCCTAGGTCAGATGGAGGAGTGTTAGAGAGGGCCTGGAGCTCTGCAGGTTGTGCTGGACAGCAAAGGTCAGGCTCTGGGAGCCCCTAGGTCAGATGGAGGAGTGTTAGAGAGGGCCTGGATCTCTGCAGGAAGTGCTGGACAGCAAAGGTCAGGCTCTGGGAGCCCCTGAGTCAGATGGAGGAGTGTTAGAGAGGGCCTGGAGCTCTGCAGGAAGTGCTGGACAGCAAAGGTCAGGCTCTGGGTGACCCTGGGTGGGCTGGAGGAGTGTTAGAGAGGGCCTGGAGCTCTGCAGGTAGTGCTGGACAGCAAGTGTGGGGCTCCTGGGGGCTCTGGGAGCCCCTGGGTGGGCTGGAGGAGTGTTAGAGAGGCCCTGGAGCTCTGCAGGGAGTGCTGGACAGCAGGTGTGGGGCTCTGGGAGCCCCTGGGTGGGCTGGAGGAGTGTTAGAGAGGCCCTGGAGCTCTGCAGGGAGTGCTGGACAGCAAGTGTGGGGCTCTGGGTGGCCCTGGGTCATATGGAGAAGTGTTAGAGAGGCCCTGAATCTCTTCAGGGAGTGCTGGAGAGCAAAGGTCAGGCTCTGGGAGCCCCTAGGTCAGATGGAGGAGTGTTAGAGAGGGCCTGGAGCTCTGCAGGTTGTGCTGGACGGCAAAGGTCAGGCTCTGGGAGCCCCTAGGTCAGATGGAGGAGTGTTAGAGAGGGCCTGGAGCTCTGCAGGAAGTGCTGGACAGCAAAGGTCAGGCTCTGGGAGCCCCTGAGTCAGATGGAGGAGTGTTAGAGAGGGCCTGGAGCTCTGCAGGAAGTGCTGGACAGCAAAGGTCAGGCTCTGGGTGACCCTGGGTGGGCTGGAGGAGTGTTAGAGAGGGCCTGGAGCTCTGCAGGTAGTGCTGGACAGCAAGTGTGGGGCTCCTGGGGGCTCTGGGAGCCCCTGGGTGGGCTGGATGAGTGTTAGAGAGGGCCTGGAGCTCTGCAGGTAGTGCTGGACAGCAAGTGTGGGGCTCCTGGGGGCTCTGGGAGCCCCTGGGTGGGCTGGAGGAGTGAGACAGAGGGCCTGGAGCTCTGCTGGGAGTGCTGGACAGCAAAGGTCAGGCTCTGGGAGCCCCTGGGTGGGCTGGAGGAGTGAGACAGAGGTCCTGGAGCTCTGCTGGGAGTGCTGGACAGCAAAGGTCAGGCTCTGGGAGCCCCTGGGTGGGCTGGAGGAGTGTTAGAGAGGGCCTGGAGTTCTGCAGGTAGTGCTGGACAGCAAGTGTGGGGCTCCTGGGGGCTCTGGGAACCCCTAGGTGGGCTGGAGGAGTGAGACAGAGGGCCTGGAGCTCTGCTGGGAGTGCTGGACAGCAAGTGTGGGGCTCCTGGGGGCTCTGGGAGCCCCTGGGTGGGCTGGAGGAGTGTTAGAGAGGGCCTGGAGCTCTGCAGGTAGTGCTGGACATCAAGTGTGGGGCTCCTGGGGGCTCTGGGAACCCCTGGGTGGGCTGGAGGAGTGAGACAGAGGGCCTGGAGCTCTGCTGGGAGTGCTGGACAGCAAGTGTGGGGCTCATGGGGGCTCCCAGAGCCCCTGGGTGGGCTGGAGGAGTGTTAGAGAGGGCCTGGAGCTCTGCTGGGAGTGCTGGACAGCAAAGGTCAGGCTCTGGGAGCCCCTGAGTCAGATGGAGGAGTGTTGTGAGAGAGGGCCTGGAGCTCTGATGGGAGTGCTGGACAGCAAGTGTGGGGCTCTGGGTGGCCCTGGGTCATATGGAGAAGTGTTAGAGAGGCCCTGGAGCTCTTCAGGGAGTGCTGGAGAGCAAAGGTCAGGCTCTGGGAGCCCCTAGGTCAGATGGAGGAGTGTTAGAGAGGGCCTGGAGCTCTGCAGGAAGTGCTGGACAGCAAAGGTCAGGCTCTGGGAGCCCCTGAGTCAGATGGAGGAGTGTTAGAGAGGGCCTGGAGCTCTGCAGGAAGTGCTGGACAGCAAAGGTCAGGCTCTGGGAGCCCCTGAGTCAGATGGCGGAGTGTTAGAGAGGGCCTGGAGCTCTGCAGGGAGTGCTGGACAGCAAAGGTCAGGCTCTGGGTGACCCTGGGTGGGCTGGAGGAGTGTTAGAGAGGGCCTGGAGCTCTGCAGGTAGTGCTGGACAGCAAGTGTGGGGCTCCTGGGGGCTCTGGGAGCCCCTGGGTGGGCTGGAGGAGTGTGAGAGAGGGCCTGGAGCTCTGCTTGGAGTGCTGGAAAGCAAGTGTGGGGCTCCTGGGGGCTCTGGGAGCCCCTGGGTGGCCTGGAGGAGTGTTAGAGAGGGCCTGGAGCTCTGCAGGTAGTGCTGGACAGCAAGTGTGGGGCTCCTGGGGCCTCTGGGAGCCCCTGGGTGGGCTGGAGGAGTGTTAGAGAGGCCCTGGAGCTCTGCAGGGAGTGCTGGACAGCAGGTGTGGGGCTCTGGGAGCCCCTGGGTGGGCTGGAGGAGTATTAGAGAGGCCCTGGAGCTCTGCAGGGAGTGCTGGACAGCAAGTGTGGGGCTCTGGGTGGCCCTGGGTCATATGGAGAAGTGTTAGAGAGGCCCTGGATCTCTTCAGGGAGTGCTGGAGAGCAAAGGTCAGGCTCTGGGAGCCCCTAGGTCAGATGGAGGAGTGTTAGAGAGGGCCTGGAGCTCTGCAGGTTGTGCTGGACAGCAAAGGTCAGGCTCTGGGAGCCCCTAGGTCAGATGGAGGAGTGTTAGAGAGGGCCTGGAGCTCTGCAGGAAGTGCTGGACAGCAAAGGTCAGGCTCTGGGAGCCCCTGAGTCAGATGGAGGAGTGTTAGAGAGGGCCTGGAGCTCTGCAGGAAGTGCTGGACAGCAAAGGTCAGGCTCTGGGTGACCCTGGGTGGGCTGGAGGAGTGTTAGAGAGGGCCTGGAGCTCTGCAGGTAGTGCTGGACAGCAAGTGTGGGGCTCCTGGGGGCTCTGGGAGCCCCTGGGTGGGCTGGATGAGTGTTAGAGAGGGCCTGGAGCTCTGCAGGTAGTGCTGGACAGCAAGTGTGGGGCTCCTGGGGGCTCTGGGAGCCCCTGGGTGGGCTGGAGGAGTGAGACAGAGGGCCTGGAGCTCTGCTGGGAGTGCTGGACAGCAAAGGTCAGGCTCTGGGAGCCCCTGGGTGGGCTGGAGGAGTGTTAGAGAGGGCCTGGAGTTCTGCAGGTAGTGCTGGACAGCAAGTGTGGGGCTCCTGGGGGCTCTGGGAACCCCTAGGTGGGCTGGAGGAGTGAGACAGAGGGCCTGGAGCTCTGCTGGGAGTGCTGGACAGCAAGTGTGGGGCTCCTGGGGGCTCTGGGAGCCCCTGGGTGGGCTGGAGGAGTGTTAGAGAGGGCCTGGAGCTCTGCTGGGAGTGCTGGACAGCAAAGGTCAGGCTCTGGGAGCCCCTGGGTGCGCTGGAGGAGTGTGAGAGAGGGCCTGGAGCTCTGCAGGTAGTGCTGGACAGCAAGTGTGGGGCTCCTGGGGGCTCTGGGAACCCCTGGGTGGGCTGGAGGAGTGAGACAGAGGGCCTGGAGCTCTGCTGGGAGTGCTGGACAGCAAGTGTGGGGCTCCTGGGGGCTCTGAGAGCCCCTGGGTGGGCTGGAGGAGTGTGAGAGAGGGCCTGGAGCTCTGCAGGTAGTGCTGGAGACTAAGTGTGGGGCTCCTGGGGGCTCTGGGAGCCCCTGGGTGGGCTGGAGGAGTGAGACAGAAGGCCTGGAGCTCTGGTGGGAGTGCTGGACAGCAAGTGTGGGGCTCCTGGGGACTCTGGGAGCCCCTGGGTGGGCTGGAGGAGTGTTAGAGAGGGCCTGGAGCTCTGCTGGGAGTGCTGGACAGCAAGTGGGGGGCTCCTGGGAGCTCTGGGAGCCCCTGGGTGGGCTGGAGGAGTGAGACAGAGGGCCTGGAGCTCTGCTGGGAGTGCTGGACAGCAAATATGGGGCTCCTGGGGGCTCTGGGAGCCCCTGGGTGGGCTGGAGGAGTGTTAGAGAGGCCCTGGAGCTCTTCAGGGAGTGCTGGACAGCAAGTGTGGGGCTCTGGGAGCCCCTGGGTGGGCTGGAGGAGTGAGACAGAGGTCCTGGAGCTCTGCTGGGAGTGCTGGGCAGCAAGTGTGGGGCTCCTGGGGGCTCTGGGAGCCCATGGGTGGGCTGGAGGAGTGTGAGAGAGGGCCTGGAGCTCTGCTGGGAGTGCTAGACAGCAAGTGTGGGGATCATGGGGGCTCTGGGAGCCCCTGGGTGGGCTGGAGGAGTGTTAGAGAGGGCCTGGAGCTCTGCAGGTAGTGCTGGACAGCAAGTGTGGGGCTCCTGGGGGCTCTGGGTGCCCCTGGGTGGGCTGGAGGAATGTTAGAGAGGGCCTGGAGCTCTGCTGGGAGTGCTGGGCAGCAAGTGGGGGGCTCCTGGGAGCTCTGGGAGCCCCTGGGTGGGCTGGAGGAGTGAGACAGAGGGCCTGGAGCTCTGCTGGGAGTGCTGGACAGCAAATATGGGGCTCCTGGGGGCTCTGGGAGCCCCTGGGTGGGCTGGAGGAGTGTTAGAGAGGGCCTGGAGCTCTGCAGGTAGTGCTGGACAGCAAGTGTGGGGCTCCTGGGGGCTCTGGGAGCCCCTGGGTGGGCTGGAGGAGTGTGAGAGAGGGCCTGGAGCTATGCTGGGAGTGCTGGACAGCAAGTGTGGGGCTCTGGGTGGCCCTGGGTCATATGGAGAAGTGTTAGAGAGGCCCTGGATCTCTTCAGGGAGTGCTGGAGAGCAAAGGTCAGGCTCTGGGAGCCCCTAGGTCAGATGGAGGAGTGTTAGAGAGGGCCTGGAGCTCTGCATGTTGTGCTGGACAGCAAAGGTCAGGCTCTGGGAGCCCCTGAGTCAGATGGAGGAGTGTTAGAGAGGGCCTGGAGCTCTGCAGGAAGTGCTGGACAGCAAAGGTCAGGCTCTGGGTGACCCTGGGTGGGCTGGAGGAGTGTTAGAGAGGGCCTGGAGCTCTGCAGGTAGTGCTGGACAGCAAGTGTGGGGCTCCTGGGGGCTCTGGGAGCCCCTGGGTGGGCTGGAGGAGTGTTAGAGAGGCCCTGGAGCTCTGCAGGGAGTGCTGGACAGCAGGTGTGGGGCTCTGGGAGCCCCTGGGTGGGCTGGAGGAGTGTTAGAGAGGCCCTGGAGCTCTGCAGGGAGTGCTGGACAGCAAGTGTGGGGCTCTGGGTGGCCCTGGGTCATATGGAGAAGTGTTAGAGAGGCCCTGGATCTCTTCAGGGAGTGCTGGAGAGCAAAGGTCAGGCTCTGGGAGCCCCTAGGTCAGATGGAGGAGTGTTAGAGAGGGCCTGGAGCTCTGCAGGTTGTGCTGGACAGCAAAGGTCAGGCTCTGGGAGCCCCTAGGTCAGATGGAGGAGTGTTAGAGAGGGCCTGGAGCTCTGCAGGAAGTGCTGGACAGCAAAGGTCAGGCTCTGGGAGCCCCTGAGTCAGATGGAGGAGTGTTAGAGAGGGCCTGGAGCTCTGCAGGAAGTGCTGGACAGCAAAGGTCAGGCTCTGGGTGACCCTGGGTGGGCTGGAGGAGTGTTAGAGAGGGCCTGGAGCTCTGCAGGTAGTGCTGGACAGCAAGTGTGGGGCTCCTGGGGGCTCTGGGAGCCCCTGGGTGGGCTGGATGAGTGTTAGAGAGGGCCTGGAGTTCTGCAGGTAGTGCTGGACAGCAAGTGTGGGGCTCCTGGGGGCTCTGGGAGCCCCTGGGTGGGCTGGAGGAGTGTGAGAGAGGGCCTGGAGCTCTGCAGGTTGTGCTGGACAGCAAAGGTCAGGCTCTGGGAGCCCCTAGGTCAGATGGAGGAGTGTTAGAGAGGGCCTGGAGCTCTGCAGGAAGTGCTGGACAGCAAAGGTCAGGCTCTGGGAGCCCCTGAGTCAGATGGAGGAGTGTTAGAGAGGGCCTGGAGCTCTGCAGGAAGTGCTGGACAGCAAAGGTCAGGCTCTGGGTGACCCTGGGTGGGCTGGAGGAGTGTTAGAGAGGGCCTGGAGCTCTGCAGGTAGTGCTGGACAGCAAGTGTGGGGCTCCTGGGGGCTCTGGGAGCCCCTGGGTGGGCTGGATGAGTGTTAGAGAGGGCCTGGAGCTCTGCAGGTAGTGCTGGACAGCAAGTGTGGGGCTCCTGGGGGCTCTGGGAGCCCCTGGGTGGGCTGGAGGAGTGAGACAGAGGGCCTGGAGCTCTGCTGGGAGTGCTGGACAGCAAAGGTCAGGCTCTGGGAGCCCCTGGGTGGGCTGGAGGAGTGTTAGAGAGGGCCTGGAGTTCTGCAGGTAGTGCTGGACAGCAAGTGTGGGGCTCCTGGGGGCTCTGGGAACCCCTAGGTGGGCTGGAGGAGTGAGACAGAGGGCCTGGAGCTCTGCTGGGAGTGCTGGACAGCAAGTGTGGGGCTCCTGGGGGCTCTGGGAGCCCCTGGGTGGGCTGGAGGAGTGTTAGAGAGGGCCTGGAGCTCTGCTGGGAGTGCTGGACAGCAAAGGTCAGGCTCTGGGAGCCCCTGGGTGCGCTGGAGGAGTGTGAGAGAGGGCCTGGAGCTCTGCAGGTAGTGCTGGACAGCAAGTGTGGGGCTCCTGGGGGCTCTGGGAACCCCTGGGTGGGCTGGAGGAGTGAGACAGAGGGCCTGGAGCTCTGCTGGGAGTGCTGGACAGCAAGTGTGGGGCTCCTGGGGGCTCTGGGAGCCCCTGGGTGGGCTGGAGGAGTGTGAGAGAGGGCCTGGAGCTCTGCAGGTAGTGCTGGAGACTAAGTGTGGGGCTCCTGGGGGCTCTGGGAGCCCCTGGGTGGGCTGGAGGAGTGAGACAGAAGGCCTGGAGCTCTGGTGGGAGTGCTGGACAGCAAGTGTGGGGCTCCTGGGGACTCTGGGAGCCCCTGGGTGGGCTGGAGGAGTGTTAGAGAGGGCCTGGAGCTCTGCTGGGAGTGCTGGACAGCAAGTGGGGGGCTCCTGGGAGCTCTGGGAGCCCCTGGGTGGGCTGGAGGAGTGAGACAGAGGGCCTGGAGCTCTGCTGGGAGTGCTGGACAGCAAATATGGGGCTCCTGGGGGCTCTGGGAGCCCCTGGGTGGGCTGGAGGAGTGTTAGAGAGGCCCTGGAGCTCTTCAGGGAGTGCTGGACAGCAAGTGTGGGGCTCTGGGAGCCCCTGGGTGGGCTGGAGGAGTGAGACAGAGGTCCTGGAGCTCTGCTGGGAGTGCTGGGCAGCAAGTGTGGGGCTCCTGGGGGCTCTGGGAGCCCATGGGTGGGCTGGAGGAGTGTGAGAGAGGGCCTGGAGCTCTGCTGGGAGTGCTGGACAGCAAGTATGGGGCTCATGGGGGCTCTGGGAGCCCCTGGGTGGGCTGGAGGAGTGTTAGAGAGGGCCTGGAGCTCTGCTGGGAGTGCTGGACAGCAAAGGTCAGGCTCTGGGAGCCCCTGAGTCAGATGGAGGAGTGTTGTGAGAGAGGGCCTGGAGCTCTGATGGGAGTGCTGGACAGCAAGTGTGGGGCTCTGGGTGGCCCTGGGTCATATGGAGAAGTGTTAGAGAGGCCCTGGAGCTCTTCAGGGAGTGCTGGAGAGCAAAGGTCAGGCTCTGGGAGCCCCTAGGTCAGATGGAGGAGTGTTAGAGAGGGCCTGGAGCTCTGCAGGAAGTGCTGGACAGCAAAGGTCAGGCTCTGGGAGCCCCTGAGTCAGATGGAGGAGTGTTAGAGAGGGCCTGGAGCTCTGCAGGAAGTGCTGGACAGCAAAGGTCAGGCTCTGGGAGCCCCTGAGTCAGATGGCGGAGTGTTAGAGAGGGCCTGGAGCTCTGCAGGGAGTGCTGGACAGCAAAGGTCAGGCTCTGGGTGACCCTGGGTGGGCTGGAGGAGTGTTAGAGAGGGCCTGGAGCTCTGCAGGTAGTGCTGGACAGCAAGTGTGGGGCTCCTGGGGGCTCTGGGAGCCCCTGGGTGGGCTGGAGGAGTGTGAGAGAGGGCCTGGAGCTCTGCTTGGAGTGCTGGAAAGCAAGTGTGGGGCTCCTGGGGGCTCTGGGAGCCCCTGGGTGACCTGGAGGAGTGTTAGAGAGGGCCTGGAGCTCTGCAGGTAGTGCTGGACAGCAAGTGTGGGGCTCCTGGGGGCTCTGGGAGCCCCTGGGTGGGCTGGAGGAGTGTTAGAGAGGCCCTGGAGCTCTGCAGGGAGTGCTGGACAGCAGGTGTGGGGCTCTGGGAGCCCCTGGGTGGGCTGGAGGAGTGTTAGAGAGGCCCTGGAGCTCTGCAGGGAGTGCTGGACAGCAAGTGTGGGGCTCTGGGTGGCCCTGGGTCATATGGAGAAGTGTTAGAGAGGCCCTGGATCTCTTCAGGGAGTGCTGGAGAGCAAAGGTCAGGCTCTGGGAGCCCCTAGGTCAGATGGAGGAGTGTTAGAGAGGGCCTGGAGCTCTGCAGGTTGTGCTGGACAGCAAAGGTCAGGCTCTGGGAGCCCCTAGGTCAGATGGAGGAGTGTTAGAGAGGGCCTGGAGCTCTGCAGGAAGTGCTGGACAGCAAAGGTCAGGCTCTGGGAGCCCCTGAGTCAGATGGAGGAGTGTTAGAGAGGGCCTGGAGCTCTGCAGGAAGTGCTGGACAGCAAAGGTCAGGCTCTGGGTGACCCTGGGTGGGCTGGAGGAGTGTTAGAGAGGGCCTGGAGCTCTGCAGGTAGTGCTGGACAGCAAGTGTGGGGCTCCTGGGGGCTCTGGGAGCCCCTGGGTGGGCTGGAGGAGTGTTAGAGAGGCCCTGGAGCTCTGCAGGGAGTGCTGGACAGCAAGTGTGGGGCTCTGGGTGGCCCTGGGTCATATGGAGAAGTGTTAGAGAGGCCCTGAATCTCTTCAGGGAGTGCTGGAGAGCAAAGGTCAGGCTCTGGGAGCCCCTGAGTCAGATGGAGGAGTGTTAGAGAGGGCCTGGAGCTCTGCAGGAAGTGCTGGACAGCAAAGGTCAGGCTCTGGGTGACCCTGGGTGGGCTGGAGGAGTGTTAGAGAGGGCCTGGAGCTCTGCAGGTAGTGCTGGACAGCAAGTGTGGGGCTCCTGGGGGCTCTGGGAGCCCCTGGGTGGGCTGGAGGAGTGTTAGAGAGGCCCTGGAGCTCTGCAGGGAGTGCTGGACAGCAGGTGTGGGGCTCTGGGAGCCCCTGGGTGGGCTGGAGGAGTGTTAGAGAGGCCCTGGAGCTCTGCAGGGAGTGCTGGACAGCAAGTGTGGGGCTCTGGGTGGCCCTGGGTCATATGGAGAAGTGTTAGAGAGGCCCTGGATCTCTTCAGGGAGTGCTGGAGAGCAAAGGTCAGGCTCTGGGAGCCCCTAGGTCAGATGGAGGAGTGTTAGAGAGGGCCTGGAGCTCTGCAGGTTGTGCTGGACAGCAAAGGTCAGGCTCTGGGAGCCCCTAGGTCAGATGGAGGAGTGTTAGAGAGGGCCTGGATCTCTGCAGGAAGTGCTGGACAGCAAAGGTCAGGCTCTGGGAGCCCCTGAGTCAGATGGAGGAGTGTTAGAGAGGGCCTGGAGCTCTGCAGGAAGTGCTGGACAGCAAAGGTCAGGCTCTGGGTGACCCTGGGTGGGCTGGAGGAGTGTTAGAGAGGGCCTGGAGCTCTGCAGGTAGTGCTGGACAGCAAGTGTGGGGCTCCTGGGGGCTCTGGGAGCCCCTGGGTGGGCTGGAGGAGTGTTAGAGAGGCCCTGGAGCTCTGCAGGGAGTGCTGGACAGCAGGTGTGGGGCTCTGGGAGCCCCTGGGTGGGCTGGAGGAGTGTTAGAGAGGCCCTGGAGCTCTGCAGGGAGTGCTGGACAGCAAGTGTGGGGCTCTGGGTGGCCCTGGGTCATATGGAGAAGTGTTAGAGAGGCCCTGAATCTCTTCAGGGAGTGCTGGAGAGCAAAGGTCAGGCTCTGGGAGCCCCTAGGTCAGATGGAGGAGTGTTAGAGAGGGCCTGGAGCTCTGCAGGTTGTGCTGGACGGCAAAGGTCAGGCTCTGGGAGCCCCTAGGTCAGATGGAGGAGTGTTAGAGAGGGCCTGGAGCTCTGCAGGAAGTGCTGGACAGCAAAGGTCAGGCTCTGGGAGCCCCTGAGTCAGATGGAGGAGTGTTAGAGAGGGCCTGGAGCTCTGCAGGAAGTGCTGGACAGCAAAGGTCAGGCTCTGGGTGACCCTGGGTGGGCTGGAGGAGTGTTAGAGAGGGCCTGGAGCTCTGCAGGTAGTGCTGGACAGCAAGTGTGGGGCTCCTGGGGGCTCTGGGAGCCCCTGGGTGGGCTGGATGAGTGTTAGAGAGGGCCTGGAGCTCTGCAGGTAGTGCTGGACAGCAAGTGTGGGGCTCCTGGGGGCTCTGGGAGCCCCTGGGTGGGCTGGAGGAGTGAGACAGAGGGCCTGGAGCTCTGCTGGGAGTGCTGGACAGCAAAGGTCAGGCTCTGGGAGCCCCTGGGTGGGCTGGAGGAGTGAGACAGAGGTCCTGGAGCTCTGCTGGGAGTGCTGGACAGCAAAGGTCAGGCTCTGGGAGCCCCTGGGTGGGCTGGAGGAGTGTTAGAGAGGGCCTGGAGTTCTGCAGGTAGTGCTGGACAGCAAGTGTGGGGCTCCTGGGGGCTCTGGGAACCCCTAGGTGGGCTGGAGGAGTGAGACAGAGGGCCTGGAGCTCTGCTGGGAGTGCTGGACAGCAAGTGTGGGGCTCCTGGGGGCTCTGGGAGCCCCTGGGTGGGCTGGAGGAGTGTTAGAGAGGGCCTGGAGCTCTGCAGGTAGTGCTGGACATCAAGTGTGGGGCTCCTGGGGGCTCTGGGAACCCCTGGGTGGGCTGGAGGAGTGAGACAGAGGGCCTGGAGCTCTGCTGGGAGTGCTGGACAGCAAGTGTGGGGCTCATGGGGGCTCCCAGAGCCCCTGGGTGGGCTGGAGGAGTGTTAGAGAGGGCCTGGAGCTCTGCTGGGAGTGCTGGACAGCAAAGGTCAGGCTCTGGGAGCCCCTGAGTCAGATGGAGGAGTGTTGTGAGAGAGGGCCTGGAGCTCTGATGGGAGTGCTGGACAGCAAGTGTGGGGCTCTGGGTGGCCCTGGGTCATATGGAGAAGTGTTAGAGAGGCCCTGGAGCTCTTCAGGGAGTGCTGGAGAGCAAAGGTCAGGCTCTGGGAGCCCCTAGGTCAGATGGAGGAGTGTTAGAGAGGGCCTGGAGCTCTGCAGGAAGTGCTGGACAGCAAAGGTCAGGCTCTGGGAGCCCCTGAGTCAGATGGAGGAGTGTTAGAGAGGGCCTGGAGCTCTGCAGGAAGTGCTGGACAGCAAAGGTCAGGCTCTGGGAGCCCCTGAGTCAGATGGCGGAGTGTTAGAGAGGGCCTGGAGCTCTGCAGGGAGTGCTGGACAGCAAAGGTCAGGCTCTGGGTGACCCTGGGTGGGCTGGAGGAGTGTTAGAGAGGGCCTGGAGCTCTGCAGGTAGTGCTGGACAGCAAGTGTGGGGCTCCTGGGGGCTCTGGGAGCCCCTGGGTGGGCTGGAGGAGTGTGAGAGAGGGCCTGGAGCTCTGCTTGGAGTGCTGGAAAGCAAGTGTGGGGCTCCTGGGGGCTCTGGGAGCCCCTGGGTGGCCTGGAGGAGTGTTAGAGAGGGCCTGGAGCTCTGCAGGTAGTGCTGGACAGCAAGTGTGGGGCTCCTGGGGCCTCTGGGAGCCCCTGGGTGGGCTGGAGGAGTGTTAGAGAGGCCCTGGAGCTCTGCAGGGAGTGCTGGACAGCAGGTGTGGGGCTCTGGGAGCCCCTGGGTGGGCTGGAGGAGTATTAGAGAGGCCCTGGAGCTCTGCAGGGAGTGCTGGACAGCAAGTGTGGGGCTCTGGGTGGCCCTGGGTCATATGGAGAAGTGTTAGAGAGGCCCTGGATCTCTTCAGGGAGTGCTGGAGAGCAAAGGTCAGGCTCTGGGAGCCCCTAGGTCAGATGGAGGAGTGTTAGAGAGGGCCTGGAGCTCTGCAGGTTGTGCTGGACAGCAAAGGTCAGGCTCTGGGAGCCCCTAGGTCAGATGGAGGAGTGTTAGAGAGGGCCTGGAGCTCTGCAGGAAGTGCTGGACAGCAAAGGTCAGGCTCTGGGAGCCCCTGAGTCAGATGGAGGAGTGTTAGAGAGGGCCTGGAGCTCTGCAGGAAGTGCTGGACAGCAAAGGTCAGGCTCTGGGTGACCCTGGGTGGGCTGGAGGAGTGTTAGAGAGGGCCTGGAGCTCTGCAGGTAGTGCTGGACAGCAAGTGTGGGGCTCCTGGGGGCTCTGGGAGCCCCTGGGTGGGCTGGATGAGTGTTAGAGAGGGCCTGGAGCTCTGCAGGTAGTGCTGGACAGCAAGTGTGGGGCTCCTGGGGGCTCTGGGAGCCCCTGGGTGGGCTGGAGGAGTGAGACAGAGGGCCTGGAGCTCTGCTGGGAGTGCTGGACAGCAAAGGTCAGGCTCTGGGAGCCCCTGGGTGGGCTGGAGGAGTGTTAGAGAGGGCCTGGAGTTCTGCAGGTAGTGCTGGACAGCAAGTGTGGGGCTCCTGGGGGCTCTGGGAACCCCTAGGTGGGCTGGAGGAGTGAGACAGAGGGCCTGGAGCTCTGCTGGGAGTGCTGGACAGCAAGTGTGGGGCTCCTGGGGGCTCTGGGAGCCCCTGGGTGGGCTGGAGGAGTGTTAGAGAGGGCCTGGAGCTCTGCTGGGAGTGCTGGACAGCAAAGGTCAGGCTCTGGGAGCCCCTGGGTGCGCTGGAGGAGTGTGAGAGAGGGCCTGGAGCTCTGCAGGTAGTGCTGGACAGCAAGTGTGGGGCTCCTGGGGGCTCTGGGAACCCCTGGGTGGGCTGGAGGAGTGAGACAGAGGGCCTGGAGCTCTGCTGGGAGTGCTGGACAGCAAGTGTGGGGCTCCTGGGGGCTCTGAGAGCCCCTGGGTGGGCTGGAGGAGTGTGAGAGAGGGCCTGGAGCTCTGCAGGTAGTGCTGGAGACTAAGTGTGGGGCTCCTGGGGGCTCTGGGAGCCCCTGGGTGGGCTGGAGGAGTGAGACAGAAGGCCTGGAGCTCTGGTGGGAGTGCTGGACAGCAAGTGTGGGGCTCCTGGGGACTCTGGGAGCCCCTGGGTGGGCTGGAGGAGTGTTAGAGAGGGCCTGGAGCTCTGCTGGGAGTGCTGGACAGCAAGTGGGGGGCTCCTGGGAGCTCTGGGAGCCCCTGGGTGGGCTGGAGGAGTGAGACAGAGGGCCTGGAGCTCTGCTGGGAGTGCTGGACAGCAAATATGGGGCTCCTGGGGGCTCTGGGAGCCCCTGGGTGGGCTGGAGGAGTGTTAGAGAGGCCCTGGAGCTCTTCAGGGAGTGCTGGACAGCAAGTGTGGGGCTCTGGGAGCCCCTGGGTGGGCTGGAGGAGTGAGACAGAGGTCCTGGAGCTCTGCTGGGAGTGCTGGGCAGCAAGTGTGGGGCTCCTGGGGGCTCTGGGAGCCCATGGGTGGGCTGGAGGAGTGTGAGAGAGGGCCTGGAGCTCTGCTGGGAGTGCTAGACAGCAAGTGTGGGGATCATGGGGGCTCTGGGAGCCCCTGGGTGGGCTGGAGGAGTGTTAGAGAGGGCCTGGAGCTCTGCAGGTAGTGCTGGACAGCAAGTGTGGGGCTCCTGGGGGCTCTGGGTGCCCCTGGGTGGGCTGGAGGAATGTTAGAGAGGGCCTGGAGCTCTGCTGGGAGTGCTGGGCAGCAAGTGGGGGGCTCCTGGGAGCTCTGGGAGCCCCTGGGTGGGCTGGAGGAGTGAGACAGAGGGCCTGGAGCTCTGCTGGGAGTGCTGGACAGCAAATATGGGGCTCCTGGGGGCTCTGGGAGCCCCTGGGTGGGCTGGAGGAGTGTTAGAGAGGGCCTGGAGCTCTGCAGGTAGTGCTGGACAGCAAGTGTGGGGCTCCTGGGGGCTCTGGGAGCCCCTGGGTGGGCTGGAGGAGTGTGAGAGAGGGCCTGGAGCTATGCTGGGAGTGCTGGACAGCAAGTGTGGGGCTCTGGGTGGCCCTGGGTCATATGGAGAAGTGTTAGAGAGGCCCTGGATCTCTTCAGGGAGTGCTGGAGAGCAAAGGTCAGGCTCTGGGAGCCCCTAGGTCAGATGGAGGAGTGTTAGAGAGGGCCTGGAGCTCTGCATGTTGTGCTGGACAGCAAAGGTCAGGCTCTGGGAGCCCCTGAGTCAGATGGAGGAGTGTTAGAGAGGGCCTGGAGCTCTGCAGGAAGTGCTGGACAGCAAAGGTCAGGCTCTGGGTGACCCTGGGTGGGCTGGAGGAGTGTTAGAGAGGGCCTGGAGCTCTGCAGGTAGTGCTGGACAGCAAGTGTGGGGCTCCTGGGGGCTCTGGGAGCCCCTGGGTGGGCTGGAGGAGTGTTAGAGAGGCCCTGGAGCTCTGCAGGGAGTGCTGGACAGCAGGTGTGGGGCTCTGGGAGCCCCTGGGTGGGCTGGAGGAGTGTTAGAGAGGCCCTGGAGCTCTGCAGGGAGTGCTGGACAGCAAGTGTGGGGCTCTGGGTGGCCCTGGGTCATATGGAGAAGTGTTAGAGAGGCCCTGGATCTCTTCAGGGAGTGCTGGAGAGCAAAGGTCAGGCTCTGGGAGCCCCTAGGTCAGATGGAGGAGTGTTAGAGAGGGCCTGGAGCTCTGCAGGTTGTGCTGGACAGCAAAGGTCAGGCTCTGGGAGCCCCTAGGTCAGATGGAGGAGTGTTAGAGAGGGCCTGGAGCTCTGCAGGAAGTGCTGGACAGCAAAGGTCAGGCTCTGGGAGCCCCTGAGTCAGATGGAGGAGTGTTAGAGAGGGCCTGGAGCTCTGCAGGAAGTGCTGGACAGCAAAGGTCAGGCTCTGGGTGACCCTGGGTGGGCTGGAGGAGTGTTAGAGAGGGCCTGGAGCTCTGCAGGTAGTGCTGGACAGCAAGTGTGGGGCTCCTGGGGGCTCTGGGAGCCCCTGGGTGGGCTGGATGAGTGTTAGAGAGGGCCTGGAGTTCTGCAGGTAGTGCTGGACAGCAAGTGTGGGGCTCCTGGGGGCTCTGGGAGCCCCTGGGTGGGCTGGAGGAGTGTGAGAGAGGGCCTGGAGCTCTGCAGGTTGTGCTGGACAGCAAAGGTCAGGCTCTGGGAGCCCCTAGGTCAGATGGAGGAGTGTTAGAGAGGGCCTGGAGCTCTGCAGGAAGTGCTGGACAGCAAAGGTCAGGCTCTGGGAGCCCCTGAGTCAGATGGAGGAGTGTTAGAGAGGGCCTGGAGCTCTGCAGGAAGTGCTGGACAGCAAAGGTCAGGCTCTGGGTGACCCTGGGTGGGCTGGAGGAGTGTTAGAGAGGGCCTGGAGCTCTGCAGGTAGTGCTGGACAGCAAGTGTGGGGCTCCTGGGGGCTCTGGGAGCCCCTGGGTGGGCTGGATGAGTGTTAGAGAGGGCCTGGAGCTCTGCAGGTAGTGCTGGACAGCAAGTGTGGGGCTCCTGGGGGCTCTGGGAGCCCCTGGGTGGGCTGGAGGAGTGAGACAGAGGGCCTGGAGCTCTGCTGGGAGTGCTGGACAGCAAAGGTCAGGCTCTGGGAGCCCCTGGGTGGGCTGGAGGAGTGTTAGAGAGGGCCTGGAGTTCTGCAGGTAGTGCTGGACAGCAAGTGTGGGGCTCCTGGGGGCTCTGGGAACCCCTAGGTGGGCTGGAGGAGTGAGACAGAGGGCCTGGAGCTCTGCTGGGAGTGCTGGACAGCAAGTGTGGGGCTCCTGGGGGCTCTGGGAGCCCCTGGGTGGGCTGGAGGAGTGTTAGAGAGGGCCTGGAGCTCTGCTGGGAGTGCTGGACAGCAAAGGTCAGGCTCTGGGAGCCCCTGGGTGCGCTGGAGGAGTGTGAGAGAGGGCCTGGAGCTCTGCAGGTAGTGCTGGACAGCAAGTGTGGGGCTCCTGGGGGCTCTGGGAACCCCTGGGTGGGCTGGAGGAGTGAGACAGAGGGCCTGGAGCTCTGCTGGGAGTGCTGGACAGCAAGTGTGGGGCTCCTGGGGGCTCTGGGAGCCCCTGGGTGGGCTGGAGGAGTGTGAGAGAGGGCCTGGAGCTCTGCAGGTAGTGCTGGAGACTAAGTGTGGGGCTCCTGGGGGCTCTGGGAGCCCCTGGGTGGGCTGGAGGAGTGAGACAGAAGGCCTGGAGCTCTGGTGGGAGTGCTGGACAGCAAGTGTGGGGCTCCTGGGGACTCTGGGAGCCCCTGGGTGGGCTGGAGGAGTGTTAGAGAGGGCCTGGAGCTCTGCTGGGAGTGCTGGACAGCAAGTGGGGGGCTCCTGGGAGCTCTGGGAGCCCCTGGGTGGGCTGGAGGAGTGAGACAGAGGGCCTGGAGCTCTGCTGGGAGTGCTGGACAGCAAATATGGGGCTCCTGGGGGCTCTGGGAGCCCCTGGGTGGGCTGGAGGAGTGTTAGAGAGGCCCTGGAGCTCTTCAGGGAGTGCTGGACAGCAAGTGTGGGGCTCTGGGAGCCCCTGGGTGGGCTGGAGGAGTGAGACAGAGGTCCTGGAGCTCTGCTGGGAGTGCTGGGCAGCAAGTGTGGGGCTCCTGGGGGCTCTGGGAGCCCATGGGTGGGCTGGAGGAGTGTGAGAGAGGGCCTGGAGCTCTGCTGGGAGTGCTGGACAGCAAGTATGGGGCTCATGGGGGCTCTGGGAGCCCCTGGGTGGGCTGGAGGAGTGTTAGAGAGGGCCTGGAGCTCTGCTGGGAGTGCTGGACAGCAAAGGTCAGGCTCTGGGAGCCCCTGAGTCAGATGGAGGAGTGTTGTGAGAGAGGGCCTGGAGCTCTGATGGGAGTGCTGGACAGCAAGTGTGGGGCTCTGGGTGGCCCTGGGTCATATGGAGAAGTGTTAGAGAGGCCCTGGAGCTCTTCAGGGAGTGCTGGAGAGCAAAGGTCAGGCTCTGGGAGCCCCTAGGTCAGATGGAGGAGTGTTAGAGAGGGCCTGGAGCTCTGCAGGAAGTGCTGGACAGCAAAGGTCAGGCTCTGGGAGCCCCTGAGTCAGATGGAGGAGTGTTAGAGAGGGCCTGGAGCTCTGCAGGAAGTGCTGGACAGCAAAGGTCAGGCTCTGGGAGCCCCTGAGTCAGATGGCGGAGTGTTAGAGAGGGCCTGGAGCTCTGCAGGGAGTGCTGGACAGCAAAGGTCAGGCTCTGGGTGACCCTGGGTGGGCTGGAGGAGTGTTAGAGAGGGCCTGGAGCTCTGCAGGTAGTGCTGGACAGCAAGTGTGGGGCTCCTGGGGGCTCTGGGAGCCCCTGGGTGGGCTGGAGGAGTGTGAGAGAGGGCCTGGAGCTCTGCTTGGAGTGCTGGAAAGCAAGTGTGGGGCTCCTGGGGGCTCTGGGAGCCCCTGGGTGACCTGGAGGAGTGTTAGAGAGGGCCTGGAGCTCTGCAGGTAGTGCTGGACAGCAAGTGTGGGGCTCCTGGGGGCTCTGGGAGCCCCTGGGTGGGCTGGAGGAGTGTTAGAGAGGCCCTGGAGCTCTGCAGGGAGTGCTGGACAGCAGGTGTGGGGCTCTGGGAGCCCCTGGGTGGGCTGGAGGAGTGTTAGAGAGGCCCTGGAGCTCTGCAGGGAGTGCTGGACAGCAAGTGTGGGGCTCTGGGTGGCCCTGGGTCATATGGAGAAGTGTTAGAGAGGCCCTGGATCTCTTCAGGGAGTGCTGGAGAGCAAAGGTCAGGCTCTGGGAGCCCCTAGGTCAGATGGAGGAGTGTTAGAGAGGGCCTGGAGCTCTGCAGGTTGTGCTGGACAGCAAAGGTCAGGCTCTGGGAGCCCCTAGGTCAGATGGAGGAGTGTTAGAGAGGGCCTGGAGCTCTGCAGGAAGTGCTGGACAGCAAAGGTCAGGCTCTGGGAGCCCCTGAGTCAGATGGAGGAGTGTTAGAGAGGGCCTGGAGCTCTGCAGGAAGTGCTGGACAGCAAAGGTCAGGCTCTGGGTGACCCTGGGTGGGCTGGAGGAGTGTTAGAGAGGGCCTGGAGCTCTGCAGGTAGTGCTGGACAGCAAGTGTGGGGCTCCTGGGGGCTCTGGGAGCCCCTGGGTGGGCTGGAGGAGTGTTAGAGAGGCCCTGGAGCTCTGCAGGGAGTGCTGGACAGCAAGTGTGGGGCTCTGGGTGGCCCTGGGTCATATGGAGAAGTGTTAGAGAGGCCCTGAATCTCTTCAGGGAGTGCTGGAGAGCAAAGGTCAGGCTCTGGGAGCCCCTGAGTCAGATGGAGGAGTGTTAGAGAGGGCCTGGAGCTCTGCAGGAAGTGCTGGACAGCAAAGGTCAGGCTCTGGGTGACCCTGGGTGGGCTGGAGGAGTGTTAGAGAGGGCCTGGAGCTCTGCAGGTAGTGCTGGACAGCAAGTGTGGGGCTCCTGGGGGCTCTGGGAGCCCCTGGGTGGGCTGGAGGAGTGTTAGAGAGGCCCTGGAGCTCTGCAGGGAGTGCTGGACAGCAGGTGTGGGGCTCTGGGAGCCCCTGGGTGGGCTGGAGGAGTGTTAGAGAGGCCCTGGAGCTCTGCAGGGAGTGCTGGACAGCAAGTGTGGGGCTCTGGGTGGCCCTGGGTCATATGGAGAAGTGTTAGAGAGGCCCTGGATCTCTTCAGGGAGTGCTGGAGAGCAAAGGTCAGGCTCTGGGAGCCCCTAGGTCAGATGGAGGAGTGTTAGAGAGGGCCTGGAGCTCTGCAGGTTGTGCTGGACAGCAAAGGTCAGGCTCTGGGAGCCCCTAGGTCAGATGGAGGAGTGTTAGAGAGGGCCTGGAGCTCTGCAGGAAGTGCTGGACAGCAAAGGTCAGGCTCTGGGAGCCCCTGAGTCAGATGGAGGAGTGTTAGAGAGGGCCTGGAGCTCTGCAGGAAGTGCTGGACAGCAAAGGTCAGGCTCTGGGTGACCCTGGGTGGGCTGGAGGAGTGTTAGAGAGGGCCTGGAGCTCTGCAGGTAGTGCTGGACAGCAAGTGTGGGGCTCCTGGGGGCTCTGGGAGCCCCTGGGTGGGCTGGATGAGTGTTAGAGAGGGCCTGGAGTTCTGCAGGTAGTGCTGGACAGCAAGTGTGGGGCTCCTGGGGGCTCTGGGAGCCCCTGGGTGGGCTGGAGGAGTGTGAGAGAGGGCCTGGAGCTCTGCAGGTTGTGCTGGACAGCAAAGGTCAGGCTCTGGGAGCCCCTAGGTCAGATGGAGGAGTGTTAGAGAGGGCCTGGAGCTCTGCAGGAAGTGCTGGACAGCAAAGGTCAGGCTCTGGGAGCCCCTGAGTCAGATGGAGGAGTGTTAGAGAGGGCCTGGAGCTCTGCAGGAAGTGCTGGACAGCAAAGGTCAGGCTCTGGGTGACCCTGGGTGGGCTGGAGGAGTGTTAGAGAGGGCCTGGAGCTCTGCAGGTAGTGCTGGACAGCAAGTGTGGGGCTCCTGGGGGCTCTGGGAGCCCCTGGGTGGGCTGGATGAGTGTTAGAGAGGGCCTGGAGCTCTGCAGGTAGTGCTGGACAGCAAGTGTGGGGCTCCTGGGGGCTCTGGGAGCCCCTGGGTGGGCTGGAGGAGTGAGACAGAGGGCCTGGAGCTCTGCTGGGAGTGCTGGACAGCAAAGGTCAGGCTCTGGGAGCCCCTGGGTGGGCTGGAGGAGTGTTAGAGAGGGCCTGGAGTTCTGCAGGTAGTGCTGGACAGCAAGTGTGGGGCTCCTGGGGGCTCTGGGAACCCCTAGGTGGGCTGGAGGAGTGAGACAGAGGGCCTGGAGCTCTGCTGGGAGTGCTGGACAGCAAGTGTGGGGCTCCTGGGGGCTCTGGGAGCCCCTGGGTGGGCTGGAGGAGTGTTAGAGAGGGCCTGGAGCTCTGCTGGGAGTGCTGGACAGCAAAGGTCAGGCTCTGGGAGCCCCTGGGTGCGCTGGAGGAGTGTGAGAGAGGGCCTGGAGCTCTGCAGGTAGTGCTGGACAGCAAGTGTGGGGCTCCTGGGGGCTCTGGGAACCCCTGGGTGGGCTGGAGGAGTGAGACAGAGGGCCTGGAGCTCTGCTGGGAGTGCTGGACAGCAAGTGTGGGGCTCCTGGGGGCTCTGGGAGCCCCTGGGTGGGCTGGAGGAGTGTGAGAGAGGGCCTGGAGCTCTGCAGGTAGTGCTGGAGACTAAGTGTGGGGCTCCTGGGGGCTCTGGGAGCCCCTGGGTGGGCTGGAGGAGTGAGACAGAAGGCCTGGAGCTCTGGTGGGAGTGCTGGACAGCAAGTGTGGGGCTCCTGGGGACTCTGGGAGCCCCTGGGTGGGCTGGAGGAGTGTTAGAGAGGGCCTGGAGCTCTGCTGGGAGTGCTGGACAGCAAGTGGGGGGCTCCTGGGAGCTCTGGGAGCCCCTGGGTGGGCTGGAGGAGTGAGACAGAGGGCCTGGAGCTCTGCTGGGAGTGCTGGACAGCAAATATGGGGCTCCTGGGGGCTCTGGGAGCCCCTGGGTGGGCTGGAGGAGTGTTAGAGAGGCCCTGGAGCTCTTCAGGGAGTGCTGGACAGCAAGTGTGGGGCTCTGGGAGCCCCTGGGTGGGCTGGAGGAGTGAGACAGAGGTCCTGGAGCTCTGCTGGGAGTGCTGGGCAGCAAGTGTGGGGCTCCTGGGGGCTCTGGGAGCCCATGGGTGGGCTGGAGGAGTGTGAGAGAGGGCCTGGAGCTCTGCTGGGAGTGCTGGACAGCAAGTATGGGGCTCATGGGGGCTCTGGGAGCCCCTGGGTGGGCTGGAGGAGTGTTAGAGAGGGCCTGGAGCTCTGCTGGGAGTGCTGGACAGCAAAGGTCAGGCTCTGGGAGCCCCTGAGTCAGATGGAGGAGTGTTGTGAGAGAGGGCCTGGAGCTCTGATGGGAGTGCTGGACAGCAAGTGTGGGGCTCTGGGTGGCCCTGGGTCATATGGAGAAGTGTTAGAGAGGCCCTGGAGCTCTTCAGGGAGTGCTGGAGAGCAAAGGTCAGGCTCTGGGAGCCCCTAGGTCAGATGGAGGAGTGTTAGAGAGGGCCTGGAGCTCTGCAGGAAGTGCTGGACAGCAAAGGTCAGGCTCTGGGAGCCCCTGAGTCAGATGGAGGAGTGTTAGAGAGGGCCTGGAGCTCTGCAGGAAGTGCTGGACAGCAAAGGTCAGGCTCTGGGAGCCCCTGAGTCAGATGGCGGAGTGTTAGAGAGGGCCTGGAGCTCTGCAGGGAGTGCTGGACAGCAAAGGTCAGGCTCTGGGTGACCCTGGGTGGGCTGGAGGAGTGTTAGAGAGGGCCTGGAGCTCTGCAGGTAGTGCTGGACAGCAAGTGTGGGGCTCCTGGGGGCTCTGGGAGCCCCTGGGTGGGCTGGAGGAGTGTGAGAGAGGGCCTGGAGCTCTGCTTGGAGTGCTGGAAAGCAAGTGTGGGGCTCCTGGGGGCTCTGGGAGCCCCTGGGTGGCCTGGAGGAGTGTTAGAGAGGGCCTGGAGCTCTGCAGGTAGTGCTGGACAGCAAGTGTGGGGCTCCTGGGGGCTCTGGGAGCCCCTGGGTGGGCTGGAGGAGTGTTAGAGAGGCCCTGGAGCTCTGCAGGGAGTGCTGGACAGCAGGTGTGGGGCTCTGGGAGCCCCTGGGTGGGCTGGAGGAGTGTTAGAGAGGCCCTGGAGCTCTGCAGGGAGTGCTGGACAGCAAGTGTGGGGCTCTGGGTGGCCCTGGGTCATATGGAGAAGTGTTAGAGAGGCCCTGGATCTCTTCAGGGAGTGCTGGAGAGCAAAGGTCAGGCTCTGGGAGCCCCTAGGTCAGATGGAGGAGTGTTAGAGAGGGCCTGGAGCTCTGCAGGTTGTGCTGGACAGCAAAGGTCAGGCTCTGGGAGCCCCTAGGTCAGATGGAGGAGTGTTAGAGAGGGCCTGGAGCTCTGCAGGAAGTGCTGGACAGCAAAGGTCAGGCTCTGGGAGCCCCTGAGTCAGATGGAGGAGTGTTAGAGAGGGCCTGGAGCTCTGCAGGAAGTGCTGGACAGCAAAGGTCAGGCTCTGGGTGACCCTGGGTGGGCTGGAGGAGTGTTAGAGAGGGCCTGGAGCTCTGCAGGTAGTGCTGGACAGCAAGTGTGGGGCTCCTGGGGGCTCTGGGAGCCCCTGGGTGGGCTGGAGGAGTGTGAGAGAGGGCCTGGAGCTATGCTGGGAGTGCTGGACAGCAAGTGTGGGGCTCTGGGTGGCCCTGGGTCATATGGAGAAGTGTTAGAGAGGCCCTGGATCTCTTCAGGGAGTGCTGGAGAGCAAAGGTCAGGCTCTGGGAGCCCCTAGGTCAGATGGAGGAGTGTTAGAGAGGGCCTGGAGCTCTGCATGTTGTGCTGGACAGCAAAGGTCAGGCTCTGGGAGCCCCTAGGTCAGATGGAGGAGTGTTAGAGAGGGCCTGGAGCTCTGCAGGCAGTGCTGGACAGCAAAGGTCAGGCTCTGGGAGCCCCTGAGTCAGATGGAGGAGTGTTAGAGAGGGCCTGGAGCTCTGCAGGAAGTGCTGGACAGCAAAGGTCAGGCTCTGGGTGACCCTGGGTGGGCTGGAGGAGTGTTAGAGAGGGCCTGGAGCTCTGCAGGTAGTGCTGGACAGCAAGTGTGGGGCTCCTGGGGGCTCTGGGAGCCCCTGGGTGGGCTGGAGGAGTGTTAGAGAGGCCCTGGAGCTCTGCAGGGAGTGCTGGACAGCAGGTGTGGGGCTCTGGGAGCCCCTGGGTGGGCTGGAGGAGTGTTAGAGAGGCCCTGGAGCTCTGCAGGGAGTGCTGGACAGCAAGTGTGGGGCTCTGGGTGGCCCTGGGTCATATGGAGAAGTGTTAGAGAGGCCCTGAATCTCTTCAGGGAGTGCTGGAGAGCAAAGGTCAGGCTCTGGGAGCCCCTAGGTCAGATGGAGGAGTGTTAGAGAGGGCCTGGAAATCTGCAGGTTGTGCTGGACAGCAAAGGTCAGGCTCTGGGAGCCCCTAGGTCAGATGGAGGAGTGTTAGAGAGGGCCTGGAGCTCTGCAGGAAGTGCTGGACAGCAAAGGTCAGGCTCTGGGAGCCCCTGAGTCAGATGGAGGAGTGTTAGAGAGGGCCTGGAGCTCTGCAGGAAGTGCTGGACAGCAAAGGTCAGGCTCTGGGTGACCCTGGGTGGGCTGGAGGAGTGTTAGAGAGGGCCTGGAGCTCTGCAGGTAGTGCTGGACAGCAAGTGTGGGGCTCCTGGGGGCTCTGGGAGCCCCTGGGTGGGCTGGATGAGTGTTAGAGAGGGCCTGGAGCTCTGCAGGTAGTGCTGGACAGCAAGTGTGGGGCTCCTGGGGGCTCTGGGAGCCCCTGGGTGGGCTGGAGGAGTGAGACAGAGGGCCTGGAGCTCTGCTGGGAGTGCTGGACAGCAAAGGTCAGGCTCTGGGAGCCCCTGGGTGGGCTGGAGGAGTGAGACAGAGGTCCTGGAGCTCTGCTGGGAGTGCTGGACAGCAAAGGTCAGGCTCTGGGAGCCCCTGGGTGGGCTGGAGGAGTGTTAGAGAGGGCCTGGAGTTCTGCAGGTAGTGCTGGACAGCAAGTGTGGGGCTCCTGGGGGCTCTGGGAACCCCTAGGTGGGCTGGAGGAGTGAGACAGAGGGCCTGGAGCTCTGCTGGGAGTGCTGGACAGCAAGTGTGGGGCTCCTGGGGGCTCTGGGAGCCCCTGGGTGGGCTGGAGGAGTGTTAGAGAGGGCCTGGAGCTCTGCAGGTAGTGCTGGACATCAAGTGTGGGGCTCCTGGGGGCTCTGGGAACCCCTGGGTGGGCTGGAGGAGTGAGACAGAGGGCCTGGAGCTCTGCTGGGAGTGCTGGACAGCAAGTGTGGGGCTCATGGGGGCTCCCAGAGCCCCTGGGTGGGCTGGAGGAGTGTTAGAGAGGGCCTGGAGCTCTGCTGGGAGTGCTGGACAGCAAAGGTCAGGCTCTGGGAGCCCCTGAGTCAGATGGAGGAGTGTTGTGAGAGAGGGCCTGGAGCTCTGATGGGAGTGCTGGACAGCAAGTGTGGGGCTCTGGGTGGCCCTGGGTCATATGGAGAAGTGTTAGAGAGGCCCTGGAGCTCTTCAGGGAGTGCTGGAGAGCAAAGGTCAGGCTCTGGGAGCCCCTAGGTCAGATGGAGGAGTGTTAGAGAGGGCCTGGAGCTCTGCAGGAAGTGCTGGACAGCAAAGGTCAGGCTCTGGGAGCCCCTGAGTCAGATGGAGGAGTGTTAGAGAGGGCCTGGAGCTCTGCAGGAAGTGCTGGACAGCAAAGGTCAGGCTCTGGGAGCCCCTGAGTCAGATGGCGGAGTGTTAGAGAGGGCCTGGAGCTCTGCAGGGAGTGCTGGACAGCAAAGGTCAGGCTCTGGGTGACCCTGGGTGGGCTGGAGGAGTGTTAGAGAGGGCCTGGAGCTCTGCAGGTAGTGCTGGACAGCAAGTGTGGGGCTCCTGGGGGCTCTGGGAGCCCCTGGGTGGGCTGGAGGAGTGTGAGAGAGGGCCTGGAGCTCTGCTTGGAGTGCTGGAAAGCAAGTGTGGGGCTCCTGGGGGCTCTGGGAGCCCCTGGGTGGCCTGGAGGAGTGTTAGAGAGGGCCTGGAGCTCTGCAGGTAGTGCTGGACAGCAAGTGTGGGGCTCCTGGGGGCTCTGGGAGCCCCTGGGTGGGCTGGAGGAGTGTTAGAGAGGCCCTGGAGCTCTGCAGGGAGTGCTGGACAGCAGGTGTGGGGCTCTGGGAGCCCCTGGGTGGGCTGGAGGAGTGTTAGAGAGGCCCTGGAGCTCTGCAGGGAGTGCTGGACAGCAAGTGTGGGGCTCTGGGTGGCCCTGGGTCATATGGAGAAGTGTTAGAGAGGCCCTGGATCTCTTCAGGGAGTGCTGGAGAGCAAAGGTCAGGCTCTGGGAGCCCCTAGGTCAGATGGAGGAGTGTTAGAGAGGGCCTGGAGCTCTGCAGGTTGTGCTGGACAGCAAAGGTCAGGCTCTGGGAGCCCCTAGGTCAGATGGAGGAGTGTTAGAGAGGGCCTGGATCTCTGCAGGAAGTGCTGGACAGCAAAGGTCAGGCTCTGGGAGCCCCTGAGTCAGATGGAGGAGTGTTAGAGAGGGCCTGGAGCTCTGCAGGAAGTGCTGGACAGCAAAGGTCAGGCTCTGGGTGACCCTGGGTGGGCTGGAGGAGTGTTAGAGAGGGCCTGGAGCTCTGCAGGTAGTGCTGGACAGCAAGTGTGGGGCTCCTGGGGGCTCTGGGAGCCCCTGGGTGGGCTGGAGGAGTGTTAGAGAGGCCCTGGAGCTCTGCAGGGAGTGCTGGACAGCAGGTGTGGGGCTCTGGGAGCCCCTGGGTGGGCTGGAGGAGTGTTAGAGAGGCCCTGGAGCTCTGCAGGGAGTGCTGGACAGCAAGTGTGGGGCTCTGGGTGGCCCTGGGTCATATGGAGAAGTGTTAGAGAGGCCCTGAATCTCTTCAGGGAGTGCTGGAGAGCAAAGGTCAGGCTCTGGGAGCCCCTAGGTCAGATGGAGGAGTGTTAGAGAGGGCCTGGAGCTCTGCAGGTTGTGCTGGACGGCAAAGGTCAGGCTCTGGGAGCCCCTAGGTCAGATGGAGGAGTGTTAGAGAGGGCCTGGAGCTCTGCAGGAAGTGCTGGACAGCAAAGGTCAGGCTCTGGGAGCCCCTGAGTCAGATGGAGGAGTGTTAGAGAGGGCCTGGAGCTCTGCAGGAAGTGCTGGACAGCAAAGGTCAGGCTCTGGGTGACCCTGGGTGGGCTGGAGGAGTGTTAGAGAGGGCCTGGAGCTCTGCAGGTAGTGCTGGACAGCAAGTGTGGGGCTCCTGGGGGCTCTGGGAGCCCCTGGGTGGGCTGGATGAGTGTTAGAGAGGGCCTGGAGCTCTGCAGGTAGTGCTGGACAGCAAGTGTGGGGCTCCTGGGGGCTCTGGGAGCCCCTGGGTGGGCTGGAGGAGTGAGACAGAGGGCCTGGAGCTCTGCTGGGAGTGCTGGACAGCAAAGGTCAGGCTCTGGGAGCCCCTGGGTGGGCTGGAGGAGTGAGACAGAGGTCCTGGAGCTCTGCTGGGAGTGCTGGACAGCAAAGGTCAGGCTCTGGGAGCCCCTGGGTGGGCTGGAGGAGTGTTAGAGAGGGCCTGGAGTTCTGCAGGTAGTGCTGGACAGCAAGTGTGGGGCTCCTGGGGGCTCTGGGAACCCCTAGGTGGGCTGGAGGAGTGAGACAGAGGGCCTGGAGCTCTGCTGGGAGTGCTGGACAGCAAGTGTGGGGCTCCTGGGGGCTCTGGGAGCCCCTGGGTGGGCTGGAGGAGTGTTAGAGAGGGCCTGGAGCTCTGCAGGTAGTGCTGGACATCAAGTGTGGGGCTCCTGGGGGCTCTGGGAACCCCTGGGTGGGCTGGAGGAGTGAGACAGAGGGCCTGGAGCTCTGCTGGGAGTGCTGGACAGCAAGTGTGGGGCTCATGGGGGCTCCCAGAGCCCCTGGGTGGGCTGGAGGAGTGTTAGAGAGGGCCTGGAGCTCTGCTGGGAGTGCTGGACAGCAAAGGTCAGGCTCTGGGAGCCCCTGAGTCAGATGGAGGAGTGTTGTGAGAGAGGGCCTGGAGCTCTGATGGGAGTGCTGGACAGCAAGTGTGGGGCTCTGGGTGGCCCTGGGTCATATGGAGAAGTGTTAGAGAGGCCCTGGAGCTCTTCAGGGAGTGCTGGAGAGCAAAGGTCAGGCTCTGGGAGCCCCTAGGTCAGATGGAGGAGTGTTAGAGAGGGCCTGGAGCTCTGCAGGAAGTGCTGGACAGCAAAGGTCAGGCTCTGGGAGCCCCTGAGTCAGATGGAGGAGTGTTAGAGAGGGCCTGGAGCTCTGCAGGAAGTGCTGGACAGCAAAGGTCAGGCTCTGGGAGCCCCTGAGTCAGATGGCGGAGTGTTAGAGAGGGCCTGGAGCTCTGCAGGGAGTGCTGGACAGCAAAGGTCAGGCTCTGGGTGACCCTGGGTGGGCTGGAGGAGTGTTAGAGAGGGCCTGGAGCTCTGCAGGTAGTGCTGGACAGCAAGTGTGGGGCTCCTGGGGGCTCTGGGAGCCCCTGGGTGGGCTGGAGGAGTGTGAGAGAGGGCCTGGAGCTCTGCTTGGAGTGCTGGAAAGCAAGTGTGGGGCTCCTGGGGGCTCTGGGAGCCCCTGGGTGGCCTGGAGGAGTGTTAGAGAGGGCCTGGAGCTCTGCAGGTAGTGCTGGACAGCAAGTGTGGGGCTCCTGGGGCCTCTGGGAGCCCCTGGGTGGGCTGGAGGAGTGTTAGAGAGGCCCTGGAGCTCTGCAGGGAGTGCTGGACAGCAGGTGTGGGGCTCTGGGAGCCCCTGGGTGGGCTGGAGGAGTATTAGAGAGGCCCTGGAGCTCTGCAGGGAGTGCTGGACAGCAAGTGTGGGGCTCTGGGTGGCCCTGGGTCATATGGAGAAGTGTTAGAGAGGCCCTGGATCTCTTCAGGGAGTGCTGGAGAGCAAAGGTCAGGCTCTGGGAGCCCCTAGGTCAGATGGAGGAGTGTTAGAGAGGGCCTGGAGCTCTGCAGGTTGTGCTGGACAGCAAAGGTCAGGCTCTGGGAGCCCCTAGGTCAGATGGAGGAGTGTTAGAGAGGGCCTGGAGCTCTGCAGGAAGTGCTGGACAGCAAAGGTCAGGCTCTGGGAGCCCCTGAGTCAGATGGAGGAGTGTTAGAGAGGGCCTGGAGCTCTGCAGGAAGTGCTGGACAGCAAAGGTCAGGCTCTGGGTGACCCTGGGTGGGCTGGAGGAGTGTTAGAGAGGGCCTGGAGCTCTGCAGGTAGTGCTGGACAGCAAGTGTGGGGCTCCTGGGGGCTCTGGGAGCCCCTGGGTGGGCTGGATGAGTGTTAGAGAGGGCCTGGAGCTCTGCAGGTAGTGCTGGACAGCAAGTGTGGGGCTCCTGGGGGCTCTGGGAGCCCCTGGGTGGGCTGGAGGAGTGAGACAGAGGGCCTGGAGCTCTGCTGGGAGTGCTGGACAGCAAAGGTCAGGCTCTGGGAGCCCCTGGGTGGGCTGGAGGAGTGTTAGAGAGGGCCTGGAGTTCTGCAGGTAGTGCTGGACAGCAAGTGTGGGGCTCCTGGGGGCTCTGGGAACCCCTAGGTGGGCTGGAGGAGTGAGACAGAGGGCCTGGAGCTCTGCTGGGAGTGCTGGACAGCAAGTGTGGGGCTCCTGGGGGCTCTGGGAGCCCCTGGGTGGGCTGGAGGAGTGTTAGAGAGGGCCTGGAGCTCTGCTGGGAGTGCTGGACAGCAAAGGTCAGGCTCTGGGAGCCCCTGGGTGCGCTGGAGGAGTGTGAGAGAGGGCCTGGAGCTCTGCAGGTAGTGCTGGACAGCAAGTGTGGGGCTCCTGGGGGCTCTGGGAACCCCTGGGTGGGCTGGAGGAGTGAGACAGAGGGCCTGGAGCTCTGCTGGGAGTGCTGGACAGCAAGTGTGGGGCTCCTGGGGGCTCTGAGAGCCCCTGGGTGGGCTGGAGGAGTGTGAGAGAGGGCCTGGAGCTCTGCAGGTAGTGCTGGAGACTAAGTGTGGGGCTCCTGGGGGCTCTGGGAGCCCCTGGGTGGGCTGGAGGAGTGAGACAGAAGGCCTGGAGCTCTGGTGGGAGTGCTGGACAGCAAGTGTGGGGCTCCTGGGGACTCTGGGAGCCCCTGGGTGGGCTGGAGGAGTGTTAGAGAGGGCCTGGAGCTCTGCTGGGAGTGCTGGACAGCAAGTGGGGGGCTCCTGGGAGCTCTGGGAGCCCCTGGGTGGGCTGGAGGAGTGAGACAGAGGGCCTGGAGCTCTGCTGGGAGTGCTGGACAGCAAATATGGGGCTCCTGGGGGCTCTGGGAGCCCCTGGGTGGGCTGGAGGAGTGTTAGAGAGGCCCTGGAGCTCTTCAGGGAGTGCTGGACAGCAAGTGTGGGGCTCTGGGAGCCCCTGGGTGGGCTGGAGGAGTGAGACAGAGGTCCTGGAGCTCTGCTGGGAGTGCTGGGCAGCAAGTGTGGGGCTCCTGGGGGCTCTGGGAGCCCATGGGTGGGCTGGAGGAGTGTGAGAGAGGGCCTGGAGCTCTGCTGGGAGTGCTGGACAGCAAGTATGGGGCTCATGGGGGCTCTGGGAGCCCCTGGGTGGGCTGGAGGAGTGTTAGAGAGGGCCTGGAGCTCTGCTGGGAGTGCTGGACAGCAAAGGTCAGGCTCTGGGAGCCCCTGAGTCAGATGGAGGAGTGTTGTGAGAGAGGGCCTGGAGCTCTGATGGGAGTGCTGGACAGCAAGTGTGGGGCTCTGGGTGGCCCTGGGTCATATGGAGAAGTGTTAGAGAGGCCCTGGAGCTCTTCAGGGAGTGCTGGAGAGCAAAGGTCAGGCTCTGGGAGCCCCTAGGTCAGATGGAGGAGTGTTAGAGAGGGCCTGGAGCTCTGCAGGAAGTGCTGGACAGCAAAGGTCAGGCTCTGGGAGCCCCTGAGTCAGATGGAGGAGTGTTAGAGAGGGCCTGGAGCTCTGCAGGAAGTGCTGGACAGCAAAGGTCAGGCTCTGGGAGCCCCTGAGTCAGATGGCGGAGTGTTAGAGAGGGCCTGGAGCTCTGCAGGGAGTGCTGGACAGCAAAGGTCAGGCTCTGGGTGACCCTGGGTGGGCTGGAGGAGTGTTAGAGAGGGCCTGGAGCTCTGCAGGTAGTGCTGGACAGCAAGTGTGGGGCTCCTGGGGGCTCTGGGAGCCCCTGGGTGGGCTGGAGGAGTGTGAGAGAGGGCCTGGAGCTCTGCTTGGAGTGCTGGAAAGCAAGTGTGGGGCTCCTGGGGGCTCTGGGAGCCCCTGGGTGACCTGGAGGAGTGTTAGAGAGGGCCTGGAGCTCTGCAGGTAGTGCTGGACAGCAAGTGTGGGGCTCCTGGGGGCTCTGGGAGCCCCTGGGTGGGCTGGAGGAGTGTTAGAGAGGCCCTGGAGCTCTGCAGGGAGTGCTGGACAGCAGGTGTGGGGCTCTGGGAGCCCCTGGGTGGGCTGGAGGAGTGTTAGAGAGGCCCTGGAGCTCTGCAGGGAGTGCTGGACAGCAAGTGTGGGGCTCTGGGTGGCCCTGGGTCATATGGAGAAGTGTTAGAGAGGCCCTGGATCTCTTCAGGGAGTGCTGGAGAGCAAAGGTCAGGCTCTGGGAGCCCCTAGGTCAGATGGAGGAGTGTTAGAGAGGGCCTGGAGCTCTGCAGGTTGTGCTGGACAGCAAAGGTCAGGCTCTGGGAGCCCCTAGGTCAGATGGAGGAGTGTTAGAGAGGGCCTGGAGCTCTGCAGGAAGTGCTGGACAGCAAAGGTCAGGCTCTGGGAGCCCCTGAGTCAGATGGAGGAGTGTTAGAGAGGGCCTGGAGCTCTGCAGGAAGTGCTGGACAGCAAAGGTCAGGCTCTGGGTGACCCTGGGTGGGCTGGAGGAGTGTTAGAGAGGGCCTGGAGCTCTGCAGGTAGTGCTGGACAGCAAGTGTGGGGCTCCTGGGGGCTCTGGGAGCCCCTGGGTGGGCTGGAGGAGTGTTAGAGAGGCCCTGGAGCTCTGCAGGGAGTGCTGGACAGCAAGTGTGGGGCTCTGGGTGGCCCTGGGTCATATGGAGAAGTGTTAGAGAGGCCCTGAATCTCTTCAGGGAGTGCTGGAGAGCAAAGGTCAGGCTCTGGGAGCCCCTGAGTCAGATGGAGGAGTGTTAGAGAGGGCCTGGAGCTCTGCAGGAAGTGCTGGACAGCAAAGGTCAGGCTCTGGGTGACCCTGGGTGGGCTGGAGGAGTGTTAGAGAGGGCCTGGAGCTCTGCAGGTAGTGCTGGACAGCAAGTGTGGGGCTCCTGGGGGCTCTGGGAGCCCCTGGGTGGGCTGGAGGAGTGTTAGAGAGGCCCTGGAGCTCTGCAGGGAGTGCTGGACAGCAGGTGTGGGGCTCTGGGAGCCCCTGGGTGGGCTGGAGGAGTGTTAGAGAGGCCCTGGAGCTCTGCAGGGAGTGCTGGACAGCAAGTGTGGGGCTCTGGGTGGCCCTGGGTCATATGGAGAAGTGTTAGAGAGGCCCTGGATCTCTTCAGGGAGTGCTGGAGAGCAAAGGTCAGGCTCTGGGAGCCCCTAGGTCAGATGGAGGAGTGTTAGAGAGGGCCTGGAGCTCTGCAGGTTGTGCTGGACAGCAAAGGTCAGGCTCTGGGAGCCCCTAGGTCAGATGGAGGAGTGTTAGAGAGGGCCTGGAGCTCTGCAGGAAGTGCTGGACAGCAAAGGTCAGGCTCTGGGAGCCCCTGAGTCAGATGGAGGAGTGTTAGAGAGGGCCTGGAGCTCTGCAGGAAGTGCTGGACAGCAAAGGTCAGGCTCTGGGTGACCCTGGGTGGGCTGGAGGAGTGTTAGAGAGGGCCTGGAGCTCTGCAGGTAGTGCTGGACAGCAAGTGTGGGGCTCCTGGGGGCTCTGGGAGCCCCTGGGTGGGCTGGATGAGTGTTAGAGAGGGCCTGGAGTTCTGCAGGTAGTGCTGGACAGCAAGTGTGGGGCTCCTGGGGGCTCTGGGAGCCCCTGGGTGGGCTGGAGGAGTGTGAGAGAGGGCCTGGAGCTCTGCAGGTTGTGCTGGACAGCAAAGGTCAGGCTCTGGGAGCCCCTAGGTCAGATGGAGGAGTGTTAGAGAGGGCCTGGAGCTCTGCAGGAAGTGCTGGACAGCAAAGGTCAGGCTCTGGGAGCCCCTGAGTCAGATGGAGGAGTGTTAGAGAGGGCCTGGAGCTCTGCAGGAAGTGCTGGACAGCAAAGGTCAGGCTCTGGGTGACCCTGGGTGGGCTGGAGGAGTGTTAGAGAGGGCCTGGAGCTCTGCAGGTAGTGCTGGACAGCAAGTGTGGGGCTCCTGGGGGCTCTGGGAGCCCCTGGGTGGGCTGGATGAGTGTTAGAGAGGGCCTGGAGCTCTGCAGGTAGTGCTGGACAGCAAGTGTGGGGCTCCTGGGGGCTCTGGGAGCCCCTGGGTGGGCTGGAGGAGTGAGACAGAGGGCCTGGAGCTCTGCTGGGAGTGCTGGACAGCAAAGGTCAGGCTCTGGGAGCCCCTGGGTGGGCTGGAGGAGTGTTAGAGAGGGCCTGGAGTTCTGCAGGTAGTGCTGGACAGCAAGTGTGGGGCTCCTGGGGGCTCTGGGAACCCCTAGGTGGGCTGGAGGAGTGAGACAGAGGGCCTGGAGCTCTGCTGGGAGTGCTGGACAGCAAGTGTGGGGCTCCTGGGGGCTCTGGGAGCCCCTGGGTGGGCTGGAGGAGTGTTAGAGAGGGCCTGGAGCTCTGCTGGGAGTGCTGGACAGCAAAGGTCAGGCTCTGGGAGCCCCTGGGTGCGCTGGAGGAGTGTGAGAGAGGGCCTGGAGCTCTGCAGGTAGTGCTGGACAGCAAGTGTGGGGCTCCTGGGGGCTCTGGGAACCCCTGGGTGGGCTGGAGGAGTGAGACAGAGGGCCTGGAGCTCTGCTGGGAGTGCTGGACAGCAAGTGTGGGGCTCCTGGGGGCTCTGGGAGCCCCTGGGTGGGCTGGAGGAGTGTGAGAGAGGGCCTGGAGCTCTGCAGGTAGTGCTGGAGACTAAGTGTGGGGCTCCTGGGGGCTCTGGGAGCCCCTGGGTGGGCTGGAGGAGTGAGACAGAAGGCCTGGAGCTCTGGTGGGAGTGCTGGACAGCAAGTGTGGGGCTCCTGGGGACTCTGGGAGCCCCTGGGTGGGCTGGAGGAGTGTTAGAGAGGGCCTGGAGCTCTGCTGGGAGTGCTGGACAGCAAGTGGGGGGCTCCTGGGAGCTCTGGGAGCCCCTGGGTGGGCTGGAGGAGTGAGACAGAGGGCCTGGAGCTCTGCTGGGAGTGCTGGACAGCAAATATGGGGCTCCTGGGGGCTCTGGGAGCCCCTGGGTGGGCTGGAGGAGTGTTAGAGAGGCCCTGGAGCTCTTCAGGGAGTGCTGGACAGCAAGTGTGGGGCTCTGGGAGCCCCTGGGTGGGCTGGAGGAGTGAGACAGAGGTCCTGGAGCTCTGCTGGGAGTGCTGGGCAGCAAGTGTGGGGCTCCTGGGGGCTCTGGGAGCCCATGGGTGGGCTGGAGGAGTGTGAGAGAGGGCCTGGAGCTCTGCTGGGAGTGCTGGACAGCAAGTATGGGGCTCATGGGGGCTCTGGGAGCCCCTGGGTGGGCTGGAGGAGTGTTAGAGAGGGCCTGGAGCTCTGCTGGGAGTGCTGGACAGCAAAGGTCAGGCTCTGGGAGCCCCTGAGTCAGATGGAGGAGTGTTGTGAGAGAGGGCCTGGAGCTCTGATGGGAGTGCTGGACAGCAAGTGTGGGGCTCTGGGTGGCCCTGGGTCATATGGAGAAGTGTTAGAGAGGCCCTGGAGCTCTTCAGGGAGTGCTGGAGAGCAAAGGTCAGGCTCTGGGAGCCCCTAGGTCAGATGGAGGAGTGTTAGAGAGGGCCTGGAGCTCTGCAGGAAGTGCTGGACAGCAAAGGTCAGGCTCTGGGAGCCCCTGAGTCAGATGGAGGAGTGTTAGAGAGGGCCTGGAGCTCTGCAGGAAGTGCTGGACAGCAAAGGTCAGGCTCTGGGAGCCCCTGAGTCAGATGGCGGAGTGTTAGAGAGGGCCTGGAGCTCTGCAGGGAGTGCTGGACAGCAAAGGTCAGGCTCTGGGTGACCCTGGGTGGGCTGGAGGAGTGTTAGAGAGGGCCTGGAGCTCTGCAGGTAGTGCTGGACAGCAAGTGTGGGGCTCCTGGGGGCTCTGGGAGCCCCTGGGTGGGCTGGAGGAGTGTGAGAGAGGGCCTGGAGCTCTGCTTGGAGTGCTGGAAAGCAAGTGTGGGGCTCCTGGGGGCTCTGGGAGCCCCTGGGTGGCCTGGAGGAGTGTTAGAGAGGGCCTGGAGCTCTGCAGGTAGTGCTGGACAGCAAGTGTGGGGCTCCTGGGGGCTCTGGGAGCCCCTGGGTGGGCTGGAGGAGTGTTAGAGAGGCCCTGGAGCTCTGCAGGGAGTGCTGGACAGCAGGTGTGGGGCTCTGGGAGCCCCTGGGTGGGCTGGAGGAGTGTTAGAGAGGCCCTGGAGCTCTGCAGGGAGTGCTGGACAGCAAGTGTGGGGCTCTGGGTGGCCCTGGGTCATATGGAGAAGTGTTAGAGAGGCCCTGGATCTCTTCAGGGAGTGCTGGAGAGCAAAGGTCAGGCTCTGGGAGCCCCTAGGTCAGATGGAGGAGTGTTAGAGAGGGCCTGGAGCTCTGCAGGTTGTGCTGGACAGCAAAGGTCAGGCTCTGGGAGCCCCTAGGTCAGATGGAGGAGTGTTAGAGAGGGCCTGGAGCTCTGCAGGAAGTGCTGGACAGCAAAGGTCAGGCTCTGGGAGCCCCTGAGTCAGATGGAGGAGTGTTAGAGAGGGCCTGGAGCTCTGCAGGAAGTGCTGGACAGCAAAGGTCAGGCTCTGGGTGACCCTGGGTGGGCTGGAGGAGTGTTAGAGAGGGCCTGGAGCTCTGCAGGTAGTGCTGGACAGCAAGTGTGGGGCTCCTGGGGGCTCTGGGAGCCCCTGGGTGGGCTGGAGGAGTGTGAGAGAGGGCCTGGAGCTATGCTGGGAGTGCTGGACAGCAAGTGTGGGGCTCTGGGTGGCCCTGGGTCATATGGAGAAGTGTTAGAGAGGCCCTGGATCTCTTCAGGGAGTGCTGGAGAGCAAAGGTCAGGCTCTGGGAGCCCCTAGGTCAGATGGAGGAGTGTTAGAGAGGGCCTGGAGCTCTGCATGTTGTGCTGGACAGCAAAGGTCAGGCTCTGGGAGCCCCTAGGTCAGATGGAGGAGTGTTAGAGAGGGCCTGGAGCTCTGCAGGCAGTGCTGGACAGCAAAGGTCAGGCTCTGGGAGCCCCTGAGTCAGATGGAGGAGTGTTAGAGAGGGCCTGGAGCTCTGCAGGAAGTGCTGGACAGCAAAGGTCAGGCTCTGGGTGACCCTGGGTGGGCTGGAGGAGTGTTAGAGAGGGCCTGGAGCTCTGCAGGTAGTGCTGGACAGCAAGTGTGGGGCTCCTGGGGGCTCTGGGAGCCCCTGGGTGGGCTGGAGGAGTGTTAGAGAGGCCCTGGAGCTCTGCAGGGAGTGCTGGACAGCAGGTGTGGGGCTCTGGGAGCCCCTGGGTGGGCTGGAGGAGTGTTAGAGAGGCCCTGGAGCTCTGCAGGGAGTGCTGGACAGCAAGTGTGGGGCTCTGGGTGGCCCTGGGTCATATGGAGAAGTGTTAGAGAGGCCCTGAATCTCTTCAGGGAGTGCTGGAGAGCAAAGGTCAGGCTCTGGGAGCCCCTAGGTCAGATGGAGGAGTGTTAGAGAGGGCCTGGAAATCTGCAGGTTGTGCTGGACAGCAAAGGTCAGGCTCTGGGAGCCCCTAGGTCAGATGGAGGAGTGTTAGAGAGGGCCTGGAGCTCTGCAGGAAGTGCTGGACAGCAAAGGTCAGGCTCTGGGAGCCCCTGAGTCAGATGGAGGAGTGTTAGAGAGGGCCTGGAGCTCTGCAGGAAGTGCTGGACAGCAAAGGTCAGGCTCTGGGTGACCCTGGGTGGGCTGGAGGAGTGTTAGAGAGGGCCTGGAGCTCTGCAGGTAGTGCTGGACAGCAAGTGTGGGGCTCCTGGGGGCTCTGGGAGCCCCTGGGTGGGCTGGATGAGTGTTAGAGAGGGCCTGGAGCTCTGCAGGTAGTGCTGGACAGCAAGTGTGGGGCTCCTGGGGGCTCTGGGAGCCCCTGGGTGGGCTGGAGGAGTGAGACAGAGGGCCTGGAGCTCTGCTGGGAGTGCTGGACAGCAAAGGTCAGGCTCTGGGAGCCCCTGGGTGGGCTGGAGGAGTGAGACAGAGGTCCTGGAGCTCTGCTGGGAGTGCTGGACAGCAAAGGTCAGGCTCTGGGAGCCCCTGGGTGGGCTGGAGGAGTGTTAGAGAGGGCCTGGAGTTCTGCAGGTAGTGCTGGACAGCAAGTGTGGGGCTCCTGGGGGCTCTGGGAACCCCTAGGTGGGCTGGAGGAGTGAGACAGAGGGCCTGGAGCTCTGCTGGGAGTGCTGGACAGCAAGTGTGGGGCTCCTGGGGGCTCTGGGAGCCCCTGGGTGGGCTGGAGGAGTGTTAGAGAGGGCCTGGAGCTCTGCAGGTAGTGCTGGACATCAAGTGTGGGGCTCCTGGGGGCTCTGGGAACCCCTGGGTGGGCTGGAGGAGTGAGACAGAGGGCCTGGAGCTCTGCTGGGAGTGCTGGACAGCAAGTGTGGGGCTCATGGGGGCTCCCAGAGCCCCTGGGTGGGCTGGAGGAGTGTTAGAGAGGGCCTGGAGCTCTGCTGGGAGTGCTGGACAGCAAAGGTCAGGCTCTGGGAGCCCCTGAGTCAGATGGAGGAGTGTTGTGAGAGAGGGCCTGGAGCTCTGATGGGAGTGCTGGACAGCAAGTGTGGGGCTCTGGGTGGCCCTGGGTCATATGGAGAAGTGTTAGAGAGGCCCTGGAGCTCTTCAGGGAGTGCTGGAGAGCAAAGGTCAGGCTCTGGGAGCCCCTAGGTCAGATGGAGGAGTGTTAGAGAGGGCCTGGAGCTCTGCAGGAAGTGCTGGACAGCAAAGGTCAGGCTCTGGGAGCCCCTGAGTCAGATGGAGGAGTGTTAGAGAGGGCCTGGAGCTCTGCAGGAAGTGCTGGACAGCAAAGGTCAGGCTCTGGGAGCCCCTGAGTCAGATGGCGGAGTGTTAGAGAGGGCCTGGAGCTCTGCAGGGAGTGCTGGACAGCAAAGGTCAGGCTCTGGGTGACCCTGGGTGGGCTGGAGGAGTGTTAGAGAGGGCCTGGAGCTCTGCAGGTAGTGCTGGACAGCAAGTGTGGGGCTCCTGGGGGCTCTGGGAGCCCCTGGGTGGGCTGGAGGAGTGTGAGAGAGGGCCTGGAGCTCTGCTTGGAGTGCTGGAAAGCAAGTGTGGGGCTCCTGGGGGCTCTGGGAGCCCCTGGGTGGCCTGGAGGAGTGTTAGAGAGGGCCTGGAGCTCTGCAGGTAGTGCTGGACAGCAAGTGTGGGGCTCCTGGGGGCTCTGGGAGCCCCTGGGTGGGCTGGAGGAGTGTTAGAGAGGCCCTGGAGCTCTGCAGGGAGTGCTGGACAGCAGGTGTGGGGCTCTGGGAGCCCCTGGGTGGGCTGGAGGAGTGTTAGAGAGGCCCTGGAGCTCTGCAGGGAGTGCTGGACAGCAAGTGTGGGGCTCTGGGTGGCCCTGGGTCATATGGAGAAGTGTTAGAGAGGCCCTGGATCTCTTCAGGGAGTGCTGGAGAGCAAAGGTCAGGCTCTGGGAGCCCCTAGGTCAGATGGAGGAGTGTTAGAGAGGGCCTGGAGCTCTGCAGGTTGTGCTGGACAGCAAAGGTCAGGCTCTGGGAGCCCCTAGGTCAGATGGAGGAGTGTTAGAGAGGGCCTGGATCTCTGCAGGAAGTGCTGGACAGCAAAGGTCAGGCTCTGGGAGCCCCTGAGTCAGATGGAGGAGTGTTAGAGAGGGCCTGGAGCTCTGCAGGAAGTGCTGGACAGCAAAGGTCAGGCTCTGGGTGACCCTGGGTGGGCTGGAGGAGTGTTAGAGAGGGCCTGGAGCTCTGCAGGTAGTGCTGGACAGCAAGTGTGGGGCTCCTGGGGGCTCTGGGAGCCCCTGGGTGGGCTGGAGGAGTGTTAGAGAGGCCCTGGAGCTCTGCAGGGAGTGCTGGACAGCAGGTGTGGGGCTCTGGGAGCCCCTGGGTGGGCTGGAGGAGTGTTAGAGAGGCCCTGGAGCTCTGCAGGGAGTGCTGGACAGCAAGTGTGGGGCTCTGGGTGGCCCTGGGTCATATGGAGAAGTGTTAGAGAGGCCCTGAATCTCTTCAGGGAGTGCTGGAGAGCAAAGGTCAGGCTCTGGGAGCCCCTAGGTCAGATGGAGGAGTGTTAGAGAGGGCCTGGAGCTCTGCAGGTTGTGCTGGACGGCAAAGGTCAGGCTCTGGGAGCCCCTAGGTCAGATGGAGGAGTGTTAGAGAGGGCCTGGAGCTCTGCAGGAAGTGCTGGACAGCAAAGGTCAGGCTCTGGGAGCCCCTGAGTCAGATGGAGGAGTGTTAGAGAGGGCCTGGAGCTCTGCAGGAAGTGCTGGACAGCAAAGGTCAGGCTCTGGGTGACCCTGGGTGGGCTGGAGGAGTGTTAGAGAGGGCCTGGAGCTCTGCAGGTAGTGCTGGACAGCAAGTGTGGGGCTCCTGGGGGCTCTGGGAGCCCCTGGGTGGGCTGGATGAGTGTTAGAGAGGGCCTGGAGCTCTGCAGGTAGTGCTGGACAGCAAGTGTGGGGCTCCTGGGGGCTCTGGGAGCCCCTGGGTGGGCTGGAGGAGTGAGACAGAGGGCCTGGAGCTCTGCTGGGAGTGCTGGACAGCAAAGGTCAGGCTCTGGGAGCCCCTGGGTGGGCTGGAGGAGTGAGACAGAGGTCCTGGAGCTCTGCTGGGAGTGCTGGACAGCAAAGGTCAGGCTCTGGGAGCCCCTGGGTGGGCTGGAGGAGTGTTAGAGAGGGCCTGGAGTTCTGCAGGTAGTGCTGGACAGCAAGTGTGGGGCTCCTGGGGGCTCTGGGAACCCCTAGGTGGGCTGGAGGAGTGAGACAGAGGGCCTGGAGCTCTGCTGGGAGTGCTGGACAGCAAGTGTGGGGCTCCTGGGGGCTCTGGGAGCCCCTGGGTGGGCTGGAGGAGTGTTAGAGAGGGCCTGGAGCTCTGCAGGTAGTGCTGGACATCAAGTGTGGGGCTCCTGGGGGCTCTGGGAACCCCTGGGTGGGCTGGAGGAGTGAGACAGAGGGCCTGGAGCTCTGCTGGGAGTGCTGGACAGCAAGTGTGGGGCTCATGGGGGCTCCCAGAGCCCCTGGGTGGGCTGGAGGAGTGTTAGAGAGGGCCTGGAGCTCTGCTGGGAGTGCTGGACAGCAAAGGTCAGGCTCTGGGAGCCCCTGAGTCAGATGGAGGAGTGTTGTGAGAGAGGGCCTGGAGCTCTGATGGGAGTGCTGGACAGCAAGTGTGGGGCTCTGGGTGGCCCTGGGTCATATGGAGAAGTGTTAGAGAGGCCCTGGAGCTCTTCAGGGAGTGCTGGAGAGCAAAGGTCAGGCTCTGGGAGCCCCTAGGTCAGATGGAGGAGTGTTAGAGAGGGCCTGGAGCTCTGCAGGAAGTGCTGGACAGCAAAGGTCAGGCTCTGGGAGCCCCTGAGTCAGATGGAGGAGTGTTAGAGAGGGCCTGGAGCTCTGCAGGAAGTGCTGGACAGCAAAGGTCAGGCTCTGGGAGCCCCTGAGTCAGATGGCGGAGTGTTAGAGAGGGCCTGGAGCTCTGCAGGGAGTGCTGGACAGCAAAGGTCAGGCTCTGGGTGACCCTGGGTGGGCTGGAGGAGTGTTAGAGAGGGCCTGGAGCTCTGCAGGTAGTGCTGGACAGCAAGTGTGGGGCTCCTGGGGGCTCTGGGAGCCCCTGGGTGGGCTGGAGGAGTGTGAGAGAGGGCCTGGAGCTCTGCTTGGAGTGCTGGAAAGCAAGTGTGGGGCTCCTGGGGGCTCTGGGAGCCCCTGGGTGGCCTGGAGGAGTGTTAGAGAGGGCCTGGAGCTCTGCAGGTAGTGCTGGACAGCAAGTGTGGGGCTCCTGGGGCCTCTGGGAGCCCCTGGGTGGGCTGGAGGAGTGTTAGAGAGGCCCTGGAGCTCTGCAGGGAGTGCTGGACAGCAGGTGTGGGGCTCTGGGAGCCCCTGGGTGGGCTGGAGGAGTATTAGAGAGGCCCTGGAGCTCTGCAGGGAGTGCTGGACAGCAAGTGTGGGGCTCTGGGTGGCCCTGGGTCATATGGAGAAGTGTTAGAGAGGCCCTGGATCTCTTCAGGGAGTGCTGGAGAGCAAAGGTCAGGCTCTGGGAGCCCCTAGGTCAGATGGAGGAGTGTTAGAGAGGGCCTGGAGCTCTGCAGGTTGTGCTGGACAGCAAAGGTCAGGCTCTGGGAGCCCCTAGGTCAGATGGAGGAGTGTTAGAGAGGGCCTGGAGCTCTGCAGGAAGTGCTGGACAGCAAAGGTCAGGCTCTGGGAGCCCCTGAGTCAGATGGAGGAGTGTTAGAGAGGGCCTGGAGCTCTGCAGGAAGTGCTGGACAGCAAAGGTCAGGCTCTGGGTGACCCTGGGTGGGCTGGAGGAGTGTTAGAGAGGGCCTGGAGCTCTGCAGGTAGTGCTGGACAGCAAGTGTGGGGCTCCTGGGGGCTCTGGGAGCCCCTGGGTGGGCTGGATGAGTGTTAGAGAGGGCCTGGAGCTCTGCAGGTAGTGCTGGACAGCAAGTGTGGGGCTCCTGGGGGCTCTGGGAGCCCCTGGGTGGGCTGGAGGAGTGAGACAGAGGGCCTGGAGCTCTGCTGGGAGTGCTGGACAGCAAAGGTCAGGCTCTGGGAGCCCCTGGGTGGGCTGGAGGAGTGTTAGAGAGGGCCTGGAGTTCTGCAGGTAGTGCTGGACAGCAAGTGTGGGGCTCCTGGGGGCTCTGGGAACCCCTAGGTGGGCTGGAGGAGTGAGACAGAGGGCCTGGAGCTCTGCTGGGAGTGCTGGACAGCAAGTGTGGGGCTCCTGGGGGCTCTGGGAGCCCCTGGGTGGGCTGGAGGAGTGTTAGAGAGGGCCTGGAGCTCTGCTGGGAGTGCTGGACAGCAAAGGTCAGGCTCTGGGAGCCCCTGGGTGCGCTGGAGGAGTGTGAGAGAGGGCCTGGAGCTCTGCAGGTAGTGCTGGACAGCAAGTGTGGGGCTCCTGGGGGCTCTGGGAACCCCTGGGTGGGCTGGAGGAGTGAGACAGAGGGCCTGGAGCTCTGCTGGGAGTGCTGGACAGCAAGTGTGGGGCTCCTGGGGGCTCTGAGAGCCCCTGGGTGGGCTGGAGGAGTGTGAGAGAGGGCCTGGAGCTCTGCAGGTAGTGCTGGAGACTAAGTGTGGGGCTCCTGGGGGCTCTGGGAGCCCCTGGGTGGGCTGGAGGAGTGAGACAGAAGGCCTGGAGCTCTGGTGGGAGTGCTGGACAGCAAGTGTGGGGCTCCTGGGGACTCTGGGAGCCCCTGGGTGGGCTGGAGGAGTGTTAGAGAGGGCCTGGAGCTCTGCTGGGAGTGCTGGACAGCAAGTGGGGGGCTCCTGGGAGCTCTGGGAGCCCCTGGGTGGGCTGGAGGAGTGAGACAGAGGGCCTGGAGCTCTGCTGGGAGTGCTGGACAGCAAATATGGGGCTCCTGGGGGCTCTGGGAGCCCCTGGGTGGGCTGGAGGAGTGTTAGAGAGGCCCTGGAGCTCTTCAGGGAGTGCTGGACAGCAAGTGTGGGGCTCTGGGAGCCCCTGGGTGGGCTGGAGGAGTGAGACAGAGGTCCTGGAGCTCTGCTGGGAGTGCTGGGCAGCAAGTGTGGGGCTCCTGGGGGCTCTGGGAGCCCATGGGTGGGCTGGAGGAGTGTGAGAGAGGGCCTGGAGCTCTGCTGGGAGTGCTAGACAGCAAGTGTGGGGATCATGGGGGCTCTGGGAGCCCCTGGGTGGGCTGGAGGAGTGTTAGAGAGGGCCTGGAGCTCTGCAGGTAGTGCTGGACAGCAAGTGTGGGGCTCCTGGGGGCTCTGGGTGCCCCTGGGTGGGCTGGAGGAATGTTAGAGAGGGCCTGGAGCTCTGCTGGGAGTGCTGGGCAGCAAGTGGGGGGCTCCTGGGAGCTCTGGGAGCCCCTGGGTGGGCTGGAGGAGTGAGACAGAGGGCCTGGAGCTCTGCTGGGAGTGCTGGACAGCAAATATGGGGCTCCTGGGGGCTCTGGGAGCCCCTGGGTGGGCTGGAGGAGTGTTAGAGAGGGCCTGGAGCTCTGCAGGTAGTGCTGGACAGCAAGTGTGGGGCTCCTGGGGGCTCTGGGAGCCCCTGGGTGGGCTGGAGGAGTGTGAGAGAGGGCCTGGAGCTATGCTGGGAGTGCTGGACAGCAAGTGTGGGGCTCTGGGTGGCCCTGGGTCATATGGAGAAGTGTTAGAGAGGCCCTGGATCTCTTCAGGGAGTGCTGGAGAGCAAAGGTCAGGCTCTGGGAGCCCCTAGGTCAGATGGAGGAGTGTTAGAGAGGGCCTGGAGCTCTGCATGTTGTGCTGGACAGCAAAGGTCAGGCTCTGGGAGCCCCTGAGTCAGATGGAGGAGTGTTAGAGAGGGCCTGGAGCTCTGCAGGAAGTGCTGGACAGCAAAGGTCAGGCTCTGGGTGACCCTGGGTGGGCTGGAGGAGTGTTAGAGAGGGCCTGGAGCTCTGCAGGTAGTGCTGGACAGCAAGTGTGGGGCTCCTGGGGGCTCTGGGAGCCCCTGGGTGGGCTGGAGGAGTGTTAGAGAGGCCCTGGAGCTCTGCAGGGAGTGCTGGACAGCAGGTGTGGGGCTCTGGGAGCCCCTGGGTGGGCTGGAGGAGTGTTAGAGAGGCCCTGGAGCTCTGCAGGGAGTGCTGGACAGCAAGTGTGGGGCTCTGGGTGGCCCTGGGTCATATGGAGAAGTGTTAGAGAGGCCCTGGATCTCTTCAGGGAGTGCTGGAGAGCAAAGGTCAGGCTCTGGGAGCCCCTAGGTCAGATGGAGGAGTGTTAGAGAGGGCCTGGAGCTCTGCAGGTTGTGCTGGACAGCAAAGGTCAGGCTCTGGGAGCCCCTAGGTCAGATGGAGGAGTGTTAGAGAGGGCCTGGAGCTCTGCAGGAAGTGCTGGACAGCAAAGGTCAGGCTCTGGGAGCCCCTGAGTCAGATGGAGGAGTGTTAGAGAGGGCCTGGAGCTCTGCAGGAAGTGCTGGACAGCAAAGGTCAGGCTCTGGGTGACCCTGGGTGGGCTGGAGGAGTGTTAGAGAGGGCCTGGAGCTCTGCAGGTAGTGCTGGACAGCAAGTGTGGGGCTCCTGGGGGCTCTGGGAGCCCCTGGGTGGGCTGGATGAGTGTTAGAGAGGGCCTGGAGTTCTGCAGGTAGTGCTGGACAGCAAGTGTGGGGCTCCTGGGGGCTCTGGGAGCCCCTGGGTGGGCTGGAGGAGTGTGAGAGAGGGCCTGGAGCTCTGCAGGTTGTGCTGGACAGCAAAGGTCAGGCTCTGGGAGCCCCTAGGTCAGATGGAGGAGTGTTAGAGAGGGCCTGGAGCTCTGCAGGAAGTGCTGGACAGCAAAGGTCAGGCTCTGGGAGCCCCTGAGTCAGATGGAGGAGTGTTAGAGAGGGCCTGGAGCTCTGCAGGAAGTGCTGGACAGCAAAGGTCAGGCTCTGGGTGACCCTGGGTGGGCTGGAGGAGTGTTAGAGAGGGCCTGGAGCTCTGCAGGTAGTGCTGGACAGCAAGTGTGGGGCTCCTGGGGGCTCTGGGAGCCCCTGGGTGGGCTGGATGAGTGTTAGAGAGGGCCTGGAGCTCTGCAGGTAGTGCTGGACAGCAAGTGTGGGGCTCCTGGGGGCTCTGGGAGCCCCTGGGTGGGCTGGAGGAGTGAGACAGAGGGCCTGGAGCTCTGCTGGGAGTGCTGGACAGCAAAGGTCAGGCTCTGGGAGCCCCTGGGTGGGCTGGAGGAGTGTTAGAGAGGGCCTGGAGTTCTGCAGGTAGTGCTGGACAGCAAGTGTGGGGCTCCTGGGGGCTCTGGGAACCCCTAGGTGGGCTGGAGGAGTGAGACAGAGGGCCTGGAGCTCTGCTGGGAGTGCTGGACAGCAAGTGTGGGGCTCCTGGGGGCTCTGGGAGCCCCTGGGTGGGCTGGAGGAGTGTTAGAGAGGGCCTGGAGCTCTGCTGGGAGTGCTGGACAGCAAAGGTCAGGCTCTGGGAGCCCCTGGGTGCGCTGGAGGAGTGTGAGAGAGGGCCTGGAGCTCTGCAGGTAGTGCTGGACAGCAAGTGTGGGGCTCCTGGGGGCTCTGGGAACCCCTGGGTGGGCTGGAGGAGTGAGACAGAGGGCCTGGAGCTCTGCTGGGAGTGCTGGACAGCAAGTGTGGGGCTCCTGGGGGCTCTGGGAGCCCCTGGGTGGGCTGGAGGAGTGTGAGAGAGGGCCTGGAGCTCTGCAGGTAGTGCTGGAGACTAAGTGTGGGGCTCCTGGGGGCTCTGGGAGCCCCTGGGTGGGCTGGAGGAGTGAGACAGAAGGCCTGGAGCTCTGGTGGGAGTGCTGGACAGCAAGTGTGGGGCTCCTGGGGACTCTGGGAGCCCCTGGGTGGGCTGGAGGAGTGTTAGAGAGGGCCTGGAGCTCTGCTGGGAGTGCTGGACAGCAAGTGGGGGGCTCCTGGGAGCTCTGGGAGCCCCTGGGTGGGCTGGAGGAGTGAGACAGAGGGCCTGGAGCTCTGCTGGGAGTGCTGGACAGCAAATATGGGGCTCCTGGGGGCTCTGGGAGCCCCTGGGTGGGCTGGAGGAGTGTTAGAGAGGCCCTGGAGCTCTTCAGGGAGTGCTGGACAGCAAGTGTGGGGCTCTGGGAGCCCCTGGGTGGGCTGGAGGAGTGAGACAGAGGTCCTGGAGCTCTGCTGGGAGTGCTGGGCAGCAAGTGTGGGGCTCCTGGGGGCTCTGGGAGCCCATGGGTGGGCTGGAGGAGTGTGAGAGAGGGCCTGGAGCTCTGCTGGGAGTGCTGGACAGCAAGTATGGGGCTCATGGGGGCTCTGGGAGCCCCTGGGTGGGCTGGAGGAGTGTTAGAGAGGGCCTGGAGCTCTGCTGGGAGTGCTGGACAGCAAAGGTCAGGCTCTGGGAGCCCCTGAGTCAGATGGAGGAGTGTTGTGAGAGAGGGCCTGGAGCTCTGATGGGAGTGCTGGACAGCAAGTGTGGGGCTCTGGGTGGCCCTGGGTCATATGGAGAAGTGTTAGAGAGGCCCTGGAGCTCTTCAGGGAGTGCTGGAGAGCAAAGGTCAGGCTCTGGGAGCCCCTAGGTCAGATGGAGGAGTGTTAGAGAGGGCCTGGAGCTCTGCAGGAAGTGCTGGACAGCAAAGGTCAGGCTCTGGGAGCCCCTGAGTCAGATGGAGGAGTGTTAGAGAGGGCCTGGAGCTCTGCAGGAAGTGCTGGACAGCAAAGGTCAGGCTCTGGGAGCCCCTGAGTCAGATGGCGGAGTGTTAGAGAGGGCCTGGAGCTCTGCAGGGAGTGCTGGACAGCAAAGGTCAGGCTCTGGGTGACCCTGGGTGGGCTGGAGGAGTGTTAGAGAGGGCCTGGAGCTCTGCAGGTAGTGCTGGACAGCAAGTGTGGGGCTCCTGGGGGCTCTGGGAGCCCCTGGGTGGGCTGGAGGAGTGTGAGAGAGGGCCTGGAGCTCTGCTTGGAGTGCTGGAAAGCAAGTGTGGGGCTCCTGGGGGCTCTGGGAGCCCCTGGGTGACCTGGAGGAGTGTTAGAGAGGGCCTGGAGCTCTGCAGGTAGTGCTGGACAGCAAGTGTGGGGCTCCTGGGGGCTCTGGGAGCCCCTGGGTGGGCTGGAGGAGTGTTAGAGAGGCCCTGGAGCTCTGCAGGGAGTGCTGGACAGCAGGTGTGGGGCTCTGGGAGCCCCTGGGTGGGCTGGAGGAGTGTTAGAGAGGCCCTGGAGCTCTGCAGGGAGTGCTGGACAGCAAGTGTGGGGCTCTGGGTGGCCCTGGGTCATATGGAGAAGTGTTAGAGAGGCCCTGGATCTCTTCAGGGAGTGCTGGAGAGCAAAGGTCAGGCTCTGGGAGCCCCTAGGTCAGATGGAGGAGTGTTAGAGAGGGCCTGGAGCTCTGCAGGTTGTGCTGGACAGCAAAGGTCAGGCTCTGGGAGCCCCTAGGTCAGATGGAGGAGTGTTAGAGAGGGCCTGGAGCTCTGCAGGAAGTGCTGGACAGCAAAGGTCAGGCTCTGGGAGCCCCTGAGTCAGATGGAGGAGTGTTAGAGAGGGCCTGGAGCTCTGCAGGAAGTGCTGGACAGCAAAGGTCAGGCTCTGGGTGACCCTGGGTGGGCTGGAGGAGTGTTAGAGAGGGCCTGGAGCTCTGCAGGTAGTGCTGGACAGCAAGTGTGGGGCTCCTGGGGGCTCTGGGAGCCCCTGGGTGGGCTGGAGGAGTGTTAGAGAGGCCCTGGAGCTCTGCAGGGAGTGCTGGACAGCAAGTGTGGGGCTCTGGGTGGCCCTGGGTCATATGGAGAAGTGTTAGAGAGGCCCTGAATCTCTTCAGGGAGTGCTGGAGAGCAAAGGTCAGGCTCTGGGAGCCCCTGAGTCAGATGGAGGAGTGTTAGAGAGGGCCTGGAGCTCTGCAGGAAGTGCTGGACAGCAAAGGTCAGGCTCTGGGTGACCCTGGGTGGGCTGGAGGAGTGTTAGAGAGGGCCTGGAGCTCTGCAGGTAGTGCTGGACAGCAAGTGTGGGGCTCCTGGGGGCTCTGGGAGCCCCTGGGTGGGCTGGAGGAGTGTTAGAGAGGCCCTGGAGCTCTGCAGGGAGTGCTGGACAGCAGGTGTGGGGCTCTGGGAGCCCCTGGGTGGGCTGGAGGAGTGTTAGAGAGGCCCTGGAGCTCTGCAGGGAGTGCTGGACAGCAAGTGTGGGGCTCTGGGTGGCCCTGGGTCATATGGAGAAGTGTTAGAGAGGCCCTGGATCTCTTCAGGGAGTGCTGGAGAGCAAAGGTCAGGCTCTGGGAGCCCCTAGGTCAGATGGAGGAGTGTTAGAGAGGGCCTGGAGCTCTGCAGGTTGTGCTGGACAGCAAAGGTCAGGCTCTGGGAGCCCCTAGGTCAGATGGAGGAGTGTTAGAGAGGGCCTGGATCTCTGCAGGAAGTGCTGGACAGCAAAGGTCAGGCTCTGGGAGCCCCTGAGTCAGATGGAGGAGTGTTAGAGAGGGCCTGGAGCTCTGCAGGAAGTGCTGGACAGCAAAGGTCAGGCTCTGGGTGACCCTGGGTGGGCTGGAGGAGTGTTAGAGAGGGCCTGGAGCTCTGCAGGTAGTGCTGGACAGCAAGTGTGGGGCTCCTGGGGGCTCTGGGAGCCCCTGGGTGGGCTGGAGGAGTGTTAGAGAGGCCCTGGAGCTCTGCAGGGAGTGCTGGACAGCAGGTGTGGGGCTCTGGGAGCCCCTGGGTGGGCTGGAGGAGTGTTAGAGAGGCCCTGGAGCTCTGCAGGGAGTGCTGGACAGCAAGTGTGGGGCTCTGGGTGGCCCTGGGTCATATGGAGAAGTGTTAGAGAGGCCCTGAATCTCTTCAGGGAGTGCTGGAGAGCAAAGGTCAGGCTCTGGGAGCCCCTAGGTCAGATGGAGGAGTGTTAGAGAGGGCCTGGAGCTCTGCAGGTTGTGCTGGACGGCAAAGGTCAGGCTCTGGGAGCCCCTAGGTCAGATGGAGGAGTGTTAGAGAGGGCCTGGAGCTCTGCAGGAAGTGCTGGACAGCAAAGGTCAGGCTCTGGGAGCCCCTGAGTCAGATGGAGGAGTGTTAGAGAGGGCCTGGAGCTCTGCAGGAAGTGCTGGACAGCAAAGGTCAGGCTCTGGGTGACCCTGGGTGGGCTGGAGGAGTGTTAGAGAGGGCCTGGAGCTCTGCAGGTAGTGCTGGACAGCAAGTGTGGGGCTCCTGGGGGCTCTGGGAGCCCCTGGGTGGGCTGGATGAGTGTTAGAGAGGGCCTGGAGCTCTGCAGGTAGTGCTGGACAGCAAGTGTGGGGCTCCTGGGGGCTCTGGGAGCCCCTGGGTGGGCTGGAGGAGTGAGACAGAGGGCCTGGAGCTCTGCTGGGAGTGCTGGACAGCAAAGGTCAGGCTCTGGGAGCCCCTGGGTGGGCTGGAGGAGTGAGACAGAGGTCCTGGAGCTCTGCTGGGAGTGCTGGACAGCAAAGGTCAGGCTCTGGGAGCCCCTGGGTGGGCTGGAGGAGTGTTAGAGAGGGCCTGGAGTTCTGCAGGTAGTGCTGGACAGCAAGTGTGGGGCTCCTGGGGGCTCTGGGAACCCCTAGGTGGGCTGGAGGAGTGAGACAGAGGGCCTGGAGCTCTGCTGGGAGTGCTGGACAGCAAGTGTGGGGCTCCTGGGGGCTCTGGGAGCCCCTGGGTGGGCTGGAGGAGTGTTAGAGAGGGCCTGGAGCTCTGCAGGTAGTGCTGGACATCAAGTGTGGGGCTCCTGGGGGCTCTGGGAACCCCTGGGTGGGCTGGAGGAGTGAGACAGAGGGCCTGGAGCTCTGCTGGGAGTGCTGGACAGCAAGTGTGGGGCTCATGGGGGCTCCCAGAGCCCCTGGGTGGGCTGGAGGAGTGTTAGAGAGGGCCTGGAGCTCTGCTGGGAGTGCTGGACAGCAAAGGTCAGGCTCTGGGAGCCCCTGAGTCAGATGGAGGAGTGTTGTGAGAGAGGGCCTGGAGCTCTGATGGGAGTGCTGGACAGCAAGTGTGGGGCTCTGGGTGGCCCTGGGTCATATGGAGAAGTGTTAGAGAGGCCCTGGAGCTCTTCAGGGAGTGCTGGAGAGCAAAGGTCAGGCTCTGGGAGCCCCTAGGTCAGATGGAGGAGTGTTAGAGAGGGCCTGGAGCTCTGCAGGAAGTGCTGGACAGCAAAGGTCAGGCTCTGGGAGCCCCTGAGTCAGATGGAGGAGTGTTAGAGAGGGCCTGGAGCTCTGCAGGAAGTGCTGGACAGCAAAGGTCAGGCTCTGGGAGCCCCTGAGTCAGATGGCGGAGTGTTAGAGAGGGCCTGGAGCTCTGCAGGGAGTGCTGGACAGCAAAGGTCAGGCTCTGGGTGACCCTGGGTGGGCTGGAGGAGTGTTAGAGAGGGCCTGGAGCTCTGCAGGTAGTGCTGGACAGCAAGTGTGGGGCTCCTGGGGGCTCTGGGAGCCCCTGGGTGGGCTGGAGGAGTGTGAGAGAGGGCCTGGAGCTCTGCTTGGAGTGCTGGAAAGCAAGTGTGGGGCTCCTGGGGGCTCTGGGAGCCCCTGGGTGGCCTGGAGGAGTGTTAGAGAGGGCCTGGAGCTCTGCAGGTAGTGCTGGACAGCAAGTGTGGGGCTCCTGGGGCCTCTGGGAGCCCCTGGGTGGGCTGGAGGAGTGTTAGAGAGGCCCTGGAGCTCTGCAGGGAGTGCTGGACAGCAGGTGTGGGGCTCTGGGAGCCCCTGGGTGGGCTGGAGGAGTATTAGAGAGGCCCTGGAGCTCTGCAGGGAGTGCTGGACAGCAAGTGTGGGGCTCTGGGTGGCCCTGGGTCATATGGAGAAGTGTTAGAGAGGCCCTGGATCTCTTCAGGGAGTGCTGGAGAGCAAAGGTCAGGCTCTGGGAGCCCCTAGGTCAGATGGAGGAGTGTTAGAGAGGGCCTGGAGCTCTGCAGGTTGTGCTGGACAGCAAAGGTCAGGCTCTGGGAGCCCCTAGGTCAGATGGAGGAGTGTTAGAGAGGGCCTGGAGCTCTGCAGGAAGTGCTGGACAGCAAAGGTCAGGCTCTGGGAGCCCCTGAGTCAGATGGAGGAGTGTTAGAGAGGGCCTGGAGCTCTGCAGGAAGTGCTGGACAGCAAAGGTCAGGCTCTGGGTGACCCTGGGTGGGCTGGAGGAGTGTTAGAGAGGGCCTGGAGCTCTGCAGGTAGTGCTGGACAGCAAGTGTGGGGCTCCTGGGGGCTCTGGGAGCCCCTGGGTGGGCTGGATGAGTGTTAGAGAGGGCCTGGAGCTCTGCAGGTAGTGCTGGACAGCAAGTGTGGGGCTCCTGGGGGCTCTGGGAGCCCCTGGGTGGGCTGGAGGAGTGAGACAGAGGGCCTGGAGCTCTGCTGGGAGTGCTGGACAGCAAAGGTCAGGCTCTGGGAGCCCCTGGGTGGGCTGGAGGAGTGTTAGAGAGGGCCTGGAGTTCTGCAGGTAGTGCTGGACAGCAAGTGTGGGGCTCCTGGGGGCTCTGGGAACCCCTAGGTGGGCTGGAGGAGTGAGACAGAGGGCCTGGAGCTCTGCTGGGAGTGCTGGACAGCAAGTGTGGGGCTCCTGGGGGCTCTGGGAGCCCCTGGGTGGGCTGGAGGAGTGTTAGAGAGGGCCTGGAGCTCTGCTGGGAGTGCTGGACAGCAAAGGTCAGGCTCTGGGAGCCCCTGGGTGCGCTGGAGGAGTGTGAGAGAGGGCCTGGAGCTCTGCAGGTAGTGCTGGACAGCAAGTGTGGGGCTCCTGGGGGCTCTGGGAACCCCTGGGTGGGCTGGAGGAGTGAGACAGAGGGCCTGGAGCTCTGCTGGGAGTGCTGGACAGCAAGTGTGGGGCTCCTGGGGGCTCTGAGAGCCCCTGGGTGGGCTGGAGGAGTGTGAGAGAGGGCCTGGAGCTCTGCAGGTAGTGCTGGAGACTAAGTGTGGGGCTCCTGGGGGCTCTGGGAGCCCCTGGGTGGGCTGGAGGAGTGAGACAGAAGGCCTGGAGCTCTGGTGGGAGTGCTGGACAGCAAGTGTGGGGCTCCTGGGGACTCTGGGAGCCCCTGGGTGGGCTGGAGGAGTGTTAGAGAGGGCCTGGAGCTCTGCTGGGAGTGCTGGACAGCAAGTGGGGGGCTCCTGGGAGCTCTGGGAGCCCCTGGGTGGGCTGGAGGAGTGAGACAGAGGGCCTGGAGCTCTGCTGGGAGTGCTGGACAGCAAATATGGGGCTCCTGGGGGCTCTGGGAGCCCCTGGGTGGGCTGGAGGAGTGTTAGAGAGGCCCTGGAGCTCTTCAGGGAGTGCTGGACAGCAAGTGTGGGGCTCTGGGAGCCCCTGGGTGGGCTGGAGGAGTGAGACAGAGGTCCTGGAGCTCTGCTGGGAGTGCTGGGCAGCAAGTGTGGGGCTCCTGGGGGCTCTGGGAGCCCATGGGTGGGCTGGAGGAGTGTGAGAGAGGGCCTGGAGCTCTGCTGGGAGTGCTAGACAGCAAGTGTGGGGATCATGGGGGCTCTGGGAGCCCCTGGGTGGGCTGGAGGAGTGTTAGAGAGGGCCTGGAGCTCTGCAGGTAGTGCTGGACAGCAAGTGTGGGGCTCCTGGGGGCTCTGGGTGCCCCTGGGTGGGCTGGAGGAATGTTAGAGAGGGCCTGGAGCTCTGCTGGGAGTGCTGGGCAGCAAGTGGGGGGCTCCTGGGAGCTCTGGGAGCCCCTGGGTGGGCTGGAGGAGTGAGACAGAGGGCCTGGAGCTCTGCTGGGAGTGCTGGACAGCAAATATGGGGCTCCTGGGGGCTCTGGGAGCCCCTGGGTGGGCTGGAGGAGTGTTAGAGAGGGCCTGGAGCTCTGCAGGTAGTGCTGGACAGCAAGTGTGGGGCTCCTGGGGGCTCTGGGAGCCCCTGGGTGGGCTGGAGGAGTGTGAGAGAGGGCCTGGAGCTATGCTGGGAGTGCTGGACAGCAAGTGTGGGGCTCTGGGTGGCCCTGGGTCATATGGAGAAGTGTTAGAGAGGCCCTGGATCTCTTCAGGGAGTGCTGGAGAGCAAAGGTCAGGCTCTGGGAGCCCCTAGGTCAGATGGAGGAGTGTTAGAGAGGGCCTGGAGCTCTGCATGTTGTGCTGGACAGCAAAGGTCAGGCTCTGGGAGCCCCTGAGTCAGATGGAGGAGTGTTAGAGAGGGCCTGGAGCTCTGCAGGAAGTGCTGGACAGCAAAGGTCAGGCTCTGGGTGACCCTGGGTGGGCTGGAGGAGTGTTAGAGAGGGCCTGGAGCTCTGCAGGTAGTGCTGGACAGCAAGTGTGGGGCTCCTGGGGGCTCTGGGAGCCCCTGGGTGGGCTGGAGGAGTGTTAGAGAGGCCCTGGAGCTCTGCAGGGAGTGCTGGACAGCAGGTGTGGGGCTCTGGGAGCCCCTGGGTGGGCTGGAGGAGTGTTAGAGAGGCCCTGGAGCTCTGCAGGGAGTGCTGGACAGCAAGTGTGGGGCTCTGGGTGGCCCTGGGTCATATGGAGAAGTGTTAGAGAGGCCCTGGATCTCTTCAGGGAGTGCTGGAGAGCAAAGGTCAGGCTCTGGGAGCCCCTAGGTCAGATGGAGGAGTGTTAGAGAGGGCCTGGAGCTCTGCAGGTTGTGCTGGACAGCAAAGGTCAGGCTCTGGGAGCCCCTAGGTCAGATGGAGGAGTGTTAGAGAGGGCCTGGAGCTCTGCAGGAAGTGCTGGACAGCAAAGGTCAGGCTCTGGGAGCCCCTGAGTCAGATGGAGGAGTGTTAGAGAGGGCCTGGAGCTCTGCAGGAAGTGCTGGACAGCAAAGGTCAGGCTCTGGGTGACCCTGGGTGGGCTGGAGGAGTGTTAGAGAGGGCCTGGAGCTCTGCAGGTAGTGCTGGACAGCAAGTGTGGGGCTCCTGGGGGCTCTGGGAGCCCCTGGGTGGGCTGGATGAGTGTTAGAGAGGGCCTGGAGTTCTGCAGGTAGTGCTGGACAGCAAGTGTGGGGCTCCTGGGGGCTCTGGGAGCCCCTGGGTGGGCTGGAGGAGTGTGAGAGAGGGCCTGGAGCTCTGCAGGTTGTGCTGGACAGCAAAGGTCAGGCTCTGGGAGCCCCTAGGTCAGATGGAGGAGTGTTAGAGAGGGCCTGGAGCTCTGCAGGAAGTGCTGGACAGCAAAGGTCAGGCTCTGGGAGCCCCTGAGTCAGATGGAGGAGTGTTAGAGAGGGCCTGGAGCTCTGCAGGAAGTGCTGGACAGCAAAGGTCAGGCTCTGGGTGACCCTGGGTGGGCTGGAGGAGTGTTAGAGAGGGCCTGGAGCTCTGCAGGTAGTGCTGGACAGCAAGTGTGGGGCTCCTGGGGGCTCTGGGAGCCCCTGGGTGGGCTGGATGAGTGTTAGAGAGGGCCTGGAGCTCTGCAGGTAGTGCTGGACAGCAAGTGTGGGGCTCCTGGGGGCTCTGGGAGCCCCTGGGTGGGCTGGAGGAGTGAGACAGAGGGCCTGGAGCTCTGCTGGGAGTGCTGGACAGCAAAGGTCAGGCTCTGGGAGCCCCTGGGTGGGCTGGAGGAGTGTTAGAGAGGGCCTGGAGTTCTGCAGGTAGTGCTGGACAGCAAGTGTGGGGCTCCTGGGGGCTCTGGGAACCCCTAGGTGGGCTGGAGGAGTGAGACAGAGGGCCTGGAGCTCTGCTGGGAGTGCTGGACAGCAAGTGTGGGGCTCCTGGGGGCTCTGGGAGCCCCTGGGTGGGCTGGAGGAGTGTTAGAGAGGGCCTGGAGCTCTGCTGGGAGTGCTGGACAGCAAAGGTCAGGCTCTGGGAGCCCCTGGGTGCGCTGGAGGAGTGTGAGAGAGGGCCTGGAGCTCTGCAGGTAGTGCTGGACAGCAAGTGTGGGGCTCCTGGGGGCTCTGGGAACCCCTGGGTGGGCTGGAGGAGTGAGACAGAGGGCCTGGAGCTCTGCTGGGAGTGCTGGACAGCAAGTGTGGGGCTCCTGGGGGCTCTGGGAGCCCCTGGGTGGGCTGGAGGAGTGTGAGAGAGGGCCTGGAGCTCTGCAGGTAGTGCTGGAGACTAAGTGTGGGGCTCCTGGGGGCTCTGGGAGCCCCTGGGTGGGCTGGAGGAGTGAGACAGAAGGCCTGGAGCTCTGGTGGGAGTGCTGGACAGCAAGTGTGGGGCTCCTGGGGACTCTGGGAGCCCCTGGGTGGGCTGGAGGAGTGTTAGAGAGGGCCTGGAGCTCTGCTGGGAGTGCTGGACAGCAAGTGGGGGGCTCCTGGGAGCTCTGGGAGCCCCTGGGTGGGCTGGAGGAGTGAGACAGAGGGCCTGGAGCTCTGCTGGGAGTGCTGGACAGCAAATATGGGGCTCCTGGGGGCTCTGGGAGCCCCTGGGTGGGCTGGAGGAGTGTTAGAGAGGCCCTGGAGCTCTTCAGGGAGTGCTGGACAGCAAGTGTGGGGCTCTGGGAGCCCCTGGGTGGGCTGGAGGAGTGAGACAGAGGTCCTGGAGCTCTGCTGGGAGTGCTGGGCAGCAAGTGTGGGGCTCCTGGGGGCTCTGGGAGCCCATGGGTGGGCTGGAGGAGTGTGAGAGAGGGCCTGGAGCTCTGCTGGGAGTGCTGGACAGCAAGTATGGGGCTCATGGGGGCTCTGGGAGCCCCTGGGTGGGCTGGAGGAGTGTTAGAGAGGGCCTGGAGCTCTGCTGGGAGTGCTGGACAGCAAAGGTCAGGCTCTGGGAGCCCCTGAGTCAGATGGAGGAGTGTTGTGAGAGAGGGCCTGGAGCTCTGATGGGAGTGCTGGACAGCAAGTGTGGGGCTCTGGGTGGCCCTGGGTCATATGGAGAAGTGTTAGAGAGGCCCTGGAGCTCTTCAGGGAGTGCTGGAGAGCAAAGGTCAGGCTCTGGGAGCCCCTAGGTCAGATGGAGGAGTGTTAGAGAGGGCCTGGAGCTCTGCAGGAAGTGCTGGACAGCAAAGGTCAGGCTCTGGGAGCCCCTGAGTCAGATGGAGGAGTGTTAGAGAGGGCCTGGAGCTCTGCAGGAAGTGCTGGACAGCAAAGGTCAGGCTCTGGGAGCCCCTGAGTCAGATGGCGGAGTGTTAGAGAGGGCCTGGAGCTCTGCAGGGAGTGCTGGACAGCAAAGGTCAGGCTCTGGGTGACCCTGGGTGGGCTGGAGGAGTGTTAGAGAGGGCCTGGAGCTCTGCAGGTAGTGCTGGACAGCAAGTGTGGGGCTCCTGGGGGCTCTGGGAGCCCCTGGGTGGGCTGGAGGAGTGTGAGAGAGGGCCTGGAGCTCTGCTTGGAGTGCTGGAAAGCAAGTGTGGGGCTCCTGGGGGCTCTGGGAGCCCCTGGGTGACCTGGAGGAGTGTTAGAGAGGGCCTGGAGCTCTGCAGGTAGTGCTGGACAGCAAGTGTGGGGCTCCTGGGGGCTCTGGGAGCCCCTGGGTGGGCTGGAGGAGTGTTAGAGAGGCCCTGGAGCTCTGCAGGGAGTGCTGGACAGCAGGTGTGGGGCTCTGGGAGCCCCTGGGTGGGCTGGAGGAGTGTTAGAGAGGCCCTGGAGCTCTGCAGGGAGTGCTGGACAGCAAGTGTGGGGCTCTGGGTGGCCCTGGGTCATATGGAGAAGTGTTAGAGAGGCCCTGGATCTCTTCAGGGAGTGCTGGAGAGCAAAGGTCAGGCTCTGGGAGCCCCTAGGTCAGATGGAGGAGTGTTAGAGAGGGCCTGGAGCTCTGCAGGTTGTGCTGGACAGCAAAGGTCAGGCTCTGGGAGCCCCTAGGTCAGATGGAGGAGTGTTAGAGAGGGCCTGGAGCTCTGCAGGAAGTGCTGGACAGCAAAGGTCAGGCTCTGGGAGCCCCTGAGTCAGATGGAGGAGTGTTAGAGAGGGCCTGGAGCTCTGCAGGAAGTGCTGGACAGCAAAGGTCAGGCTCTGGGTGACCCTGGGTGGGCTGGAGGAGTGTTAGAGAGGGCCTGGAGCTCTGCAGGTAGTGCTGGACAGCAAGTGTGGGGCTCCTGGGGGCTCTGGGAGCCCCTGGGTGGGCTGGAGGAGTGTTAGAGAGGCCCTGGAGCTCTGCAGGGAGTGCTGGACAGCAAGTGTGGGGCTCTGGGTGGCCCTGGGTCATATGGAGAAGTGTTAGAGAGGCCCTGAATCTCTTCAGGGAGTGCTGGAGAGCAAAGGTCAGGCTCTGGGAGCCCCTGAGTCAGATGGAGGAGTGTTAGAGAGGGCCTGGAGCTCTGCAGGAAGTGCTGGACAGCAAAGGTCAGGCTCTGGGTGACCCTGGGTGGGCTGGAGGAGTGTTAGAGAGGGCCTGGAGCTCTGCAGGTAGTGCTGGACAGCAAGTGTGGGGCTCCTGGGGGCTCTGGGAGCCCCTGGGTGGGCTGGAGGAGTGTTAGAGAGGCCCTGGAGCTCTGCAGGGAGTGCTGGACAGCAGGTGTGGGGCTCTGGGAGCCCCTGGGTGGGCTGGAGGAGTGTTAGAGAGGCCCTGGAGCTCTGCAGGGAGTGCTGGACAGCAAGTGTGGGGCTCTGGGTGGCCCTGGGTCATATGGAGAAGTGTTAGAGAGGCCCTGGATCTCTTCAGGGAGTGCTGGAGAGCAAAGGTCAGGCTCTGGGAGCCCCTAGGTCAGATGGAGGAGTGTTAGAGAGGGCCTGGAGCTCTGCAGGTTGTGCTGGACAGCAAAGGTCAGGCTCTGGGAGCCCCTAGGTCAGATGGAGGAGTGTTAGAGAGGGCCTGGAGCTCTGCAGGAAGTGCTGGACAGCAAAGGTCAGGCTCTGGGAGCCCCTGAGTCAGATGGAGGAGTGTTAGAGAGGGCCTGGAGCTCTGCAGGAAGTGCTGGACAGCAAAGGTCAGGCTCTGGGTGACCCTGGGTGGGCTGGAGGAGTGTTAGAGAGGGCCTGGAGCTCTGCAGGTAGTGCTGGACAGCAAGTGTGGGGCTCCTGGGGGCTCTGGGAGCCCCTGGGTGGGCTGGATGAGTGTTAGAGAGGGCCTGGAGTTCTGCAGGTAGTGCTGGACAGCAAGTGTGGGGCTCCTGGGGGCTCTGGGAGCCCCTGGGTGGGCTGGAGGAGTGTGAGAGAGGGCCTGGAGCTCTGCAGGTTGTGCTGGACAGCAAAGGTCAGGCTCTGGGAGCCCCTAGGTCAGATGGAGGAGTGTTAGAGAGGGCCTGGAGCTCTGCAGGAAGTGCTGGACAGCAAAGGTCAGGCTCTGGGAGCCCCTGAGTCAGATGGAGGAGTGTTAGAGAGGGCCTGGAGCTCTGCAGGAAGTGCTGGACAGCAAAGGTCAGGCTCTGGGTGACCCTGGGTGGGCTGGAGGAGTGTTAGAGAGGGCCTGGAGCTCTGCAGGTAGTGCTGGACAGCAAGTGTGGGGCTCCTGGGGGCTCTGGGAGCCCCTGGGTGGGCTGGATGAGTGTTAGAGAGGGCCTGGAGCTCTGCAGGTAGTGCTGGACAGCAAGTGTGGGGCTCCTGGGGGCTCTGGGAGCCCCTGGGTGGGCTGGAGGAGTGAGACAGAGGGCCTGGAGCTCTGCTGGGAGTGCTGGACAGCAAAGGTCAGGCTCTGGGAGCCCCTGGGTGGGCTGGAGGAGTGTTAGAGAGGGCCTGGAGTTCTGCAGGTAGTGCTGGACAGCAAGTGTGGGGCTCCTGGGGGCTCTGGGAACCCCTAGGTGGGCTGGAGGAGTGAGACAGAGGGCCTGGAGCTCTGCTGGGAGTGCTGGACAGCAAGTGTGGGGCTCCTGGGGGCTCTGGGAGCCCCTGGGTGGGCTGGAGGAGTGTTAGAGAGGGCCTGGAGCTCTGCTGGGAGTGCTGGACAGCAAAGGTCAGGCTCTGGGAGCCCCTGGGTGCGCTGGAGGAGTGTGAGAGAGGGCCTGGAGCTCTGCAGGTAGTGCTGGACAGCAAGTGTGGGGCTCCTGGGGGCTCTGGGAACCCCTGGGTGGGCTGGAGGAGTGAGACAGAGGGCCTGGAGCTCTGCTGGGAGTGCTGGACAGCAAGTGTGGGGCTCCTGGGGGCTCTGGGAGCCCCTGGGTGGGCTGGAGGAGTGTGAGAGAGGGCCTGGAGCTCTGCAGGTAGTGCTGGAGACTAAGTGTGGGGCTCCTGGGGGCTCTGGGAGCCCCTGGGTGGGCTGGAGGAGTGAGACAGAAGGCCTGGAGCTCTGGTGGGAGTGCTGGACAGCAAGTGTGGGGCTCCTGGGGACTCTGGGAGCCCCTGGGTGGGCTGGAGGAGTGTTAGAGAGGGCCTGGAGCTCTGCTGGGAGTGCTGGACAGCAAGTGGGGGGCTCCTGGGAGCTCTGGGAGCCCCTGGGTGGGCTGGAGGAGTGAGACAGAGGGCCTGGAGCTCTGCTGGGAGTGCTGGACAGCAAATATGGGGCTCCTGGGGGCTCTGGGAGCCCCTGGGTGGGCTGGAGGAGTGTTAGAGAGGCCCTGGAGCTCTTCAGGGAGTGCTGGACAGCAAGTGTGGGGCTCTGGGAGCCCCTGGGTGGGCTGGAGGAGTGAGACAGAGGTCCTGGAGCTCTGCTGGGAGTGCTGGGCAGCAAGTGTGGGGCTCCTGGGGGCTCTGGGAGCCCATGGGTGGGCTGGAGGAGTGTGAGAGAGGGCCTGGAGCTCTGCTGGGAGTGCTGGACAGCAAGTATGGGGCTCATGGGGGCTCTGGGAGCCCCTGGGTGGGCTGGAGGAGTGTTAGAGAGGGCCTGGAGCTCTGCTGGGAGTGCTGGACAGCAAAGGTCAGGCTCTGGGAGCCCCTGAGTCAGATGGAGGAGTGTTGTGAGAGAGGGCCTGGAGCTCTGATGGGAGTGCTGGACAGCAAGTGTGGGGCTCTGGGTGGCCCTGGGTCATATGGAGAAGTGTTAGAGAGGCCCTGGAGCTCTTCAGGGAGTGCTGGAGAGCAAAGGTCAGGCTCTGGGAGCCCCTAGGTCAGATGGAGGAGTGTTAGAGAGGGCCTGGAGCTCTGCAGGAAGTGCTGGACAGCAAAGGTCAGGCTCTGGGAGCCCCTGAGTCAGATGGAGGAGTGTTAGAGAGGGCCTGGAGCTCTGCAGGAAGTGCTGGACAGCAAAGGTCAGGCTCTGGGAGCCCCTGAGTCAGATGGCGGAGTGTTAGAGAGGGCCTGGAGCTCTGCAGGGAGTGCTGGACAGCAAAGGTCAGGCTCTGGGTGACCCTGGGTGGGCTGGAGGAGTGTTAGAGAGGGCCTGGAGCTCTGCAGGTAGTGCTGGACAGCAAGTGTGGGGCTCCTGGGGGCTCTGGGAGCCCCTGGGTGGGCTGGAGGAGTGTGAGAGAGGGCCTGGAGCTCTGCTTGGAGTGCTGGAAAGCAAGTGTGGGGCTCCTGGGGGCTCTGGGAGCCCCTGGGTGACCTGGAGGAGTGTTAGAGAGGGCCTGGAGCTCTGCAGGTAGTGCTGGACAGCAAGTGTGGGGCTCCTGGGGGCTCTGGGAGCCCCTGGGTGGGCTGGAGGAGTGTTAGAGAGGCCCTGGAGCTCTGCAGGGAGTGCTGGACAGCAGGTGTGGGGCTCTGGGAGCCCCTGGGTGGGCTGGAGGAGTGTTAGAGAGGCCCTGGAGCTCTGCAGGGAGTGCTGGACAGCAAGTGTGGGGCTCTGGGTGGCCCTGGGTCATATGGAGAAGTGTTAGAGAGGCCCTGGATCTCTTCAGGGAGTGCTGGAGAGCAAAGGTCAGGCTCTGGGAGCCCCTAGGTCAGATGGAGGAGTGTTAGAGAGGGCCTGGAGCTCTGCAGGTTGTGCTGGACAGCAAAGGTCAGGCTCTGGGAGCCCCTAGGTCAGATGGAGGAGTGTTAGAGAGGGCCTGGAGCTCTGCAGGAAGTGCTGGACAGCAAAGGTCAGGCTCTGGGAGCCCCTGAGTCAGATGGAGGAGTGTTAGAGAGGGCCTGGAGCTCTGCAGGAAGTGCTGGACAGCAAAGGTCAGGCTCTGGGTGACCCTGGGTGGGCTGGAGGAGTGTTAGAGAGGGCCTGGAGCTCTGCAGGTAGTGCTGGACAGCAAGTGTGGGGCTCCTGGGGGCTCTGGGAGCCCCTGGGTGGGCTGGATGAGTGTTAGAGAGGGCCTGGAGTTCTGCAGGTAGTGCTGGACAGCAAGTGTGGGGCTCCTGGGGGCTCTGGGAGCCCCTGGGTGGGCTGGAGGAGTGTGAGAGAGGGCCTGGAGCTCTGCAGGTTGTGCTGGACAGCAAAGGTCAGGCTCTGGGAGCCCCTAGGTCAGATGGAGGAGTGTTAGAGAGGGCCTGGAGCTCTGCAGGAAGTGCTGGACAGCAAAGGTCAGGCTCTGGGAGCCCCTGAGTCAGATGGAGGAGTGTTAGAGAGGGCCTGGAGCTCTGCAGGAAGTGCTGGACAGCAAAGGTCAGGCTCTGGGTGACCCTGGGTGGGCTGGAGGAGTGTTAGAGAGGGCCTGGAGCTCTGCAGGTAGTGCTGGACAGCAAGTGTGGGGCTCCTGGGGGCTCTGGGAGCCCCTGGGTGGGCTGGATGAGTGTTAGAGAGGGCCTGGAGCTCTGCAGGTAGTGCTGGACAGCAAGTGTGGGGCTCCTGGGGGCTCTGGGAGCCCCTGGGTGGGCTGGAGGAGTGAGACAGAGGGCCTGGAGCTCTGCTGGGAGTGCTGGACAGCAAAGGTCAGGCTCTGGGAGCCCCTGGGTGGGCTGGAGGAGTGTTAGAGAGGGCCTGGAGTTCTGCAGGTAGTGCTGGACAGCAAGTGTGGGGCTCCTGGGGGCTCTGGGAACCCCTAGGTGGGCTGGAGGAGTGAGACAGAGGGCCTGGAGCTCTGCTGGGAGTGCTGGACAGCAAGTGTGGGGCTCCTGGGGGCTCTGGGAGCCCCTGGGTGGGCTGGAGGAGTGTTAGAGAGGGCCTGGAGCTCTGCTGGGAGTGCTGGACAGCAAAGGTCAGGCTCTGGGAGCCCCTGGGTGCGCTGGAGGAGTGTGAGAGAGGGCCTGGAGCTCTGCAGGTAGTGCTGGACAGCAAGTGTGGGGCTCCTGGGGGCTCTGGGAACCCCTGGGTGGGCTGGAGGAGTGAGACAGAGGGCCTGGAGCTCTGCTGGGAGTGCTGGACAGCAAGTGTGGGGCTCCTGGGGGCTCTGGGAGCCCCTGGGTGGGCTGGAGGAGTGTGAGAGAGGGCCTGGAGCTCTGCAGGTAGTGCTGGAGACTAAGTGTGGGGCTCCTGGGGGCTCTGGGAGCCCCTGGGTGGGCTGGAGGAGTGAGACAGAAGGCCTGGAGCTCTGGTGGGAGTGCTGGACAGCAAGTGTGGGGCTCCTGGGGACTCTGGGAGCCCCTGGGTGGGCTGGAGGAGTGTTAGAGAGGGCCTGGAGCTCTGCTGGGAGTGCTGGACAGCAAGTGGGGGGCTCCTGGGAGCTCTGGGAGCCCCTGGGTGGGCTGGAGGAGTGAGACAGAGGGCCTGGAGCTCTGCTGGGAGTGCTGGACAGCAAATATGGGGCTCCTGGGGGCTCTGGGAGCCCCTGGGTGGGCTGGAGGAGTGTTAGAGAGGCCCTGGAGCTCTTCAGGGAGTGCTGGACAGCAAGTGTGGGGCTCTGGGAGCCCCTGGGTGGGCTGGAGGAGTGAGACAGAGGTCCTGGAGCTCTGCTGGGAGTGCTGGGCAGCAAGTGTGGGGCTCCTGGGGGCTCTGGGAGCCCATGGGTGGGCTGGAGGAGTGTGAGAGAGGGCCTGGAGCTCTGCTGGGAGTGCTGGACAGCAAGTATGGGGCTCATGGGGGCTCTGGGAGCCCCTGGGTGGGCTGGAGGAGTGTTAGAGAGGGCCTGGAGCTCTGCTGGGAGTGCTGGACAGCAAAGGTCAGGCTCTGGGAGCCCCTGAGTCAGATGGAGGAGTGTTGTGAGAGAGGGCCTGGAGCTCTGATGGGAGTGCTGGACAGCAAGTGTGGGGCTCTGGGTGGCCCTGGGTCATATGGAGAAGTGTTAGAGAGGCCCTGGAGCTCTTCAGGGAGTGCTGGAGAGCAAAGGTCAGGCTCTGGGAGCCCCTAGGTCAGATGGAGGAGTGTTAGAGAGGGCCTGGAGCTCTGCAGGAAGTGCTGGACAGCAAAGGTCAGGCTCTGGGAGCCCCTGAGTCAGATGGAGGAGTGTTAGAGAGGGCCTGGAGCTCTGCAGGAAGTGCTGGACAGCAAAGGTCAGGCTCTGGGAGCCCCTGAGTCAGATGGCGGAGTGTTAGAGAGGGCCTGGAGCTCTGCAGGGAGTGCTGGACAGCAAAGGTCAGGCTCTGGGTGACCCTGGGTGGGCTGGAGGAGTGTTAGAGAGGGCCTGGAGCTCTGCAGGTAGTGCTGGACAGCAAGTGTGGGGCTCCTGGGGGCTCTGGGAGCCCCTGGGTGGGCTGGAGGAGTGTGAGAGAGGGCCTGGAGCTCTGCTTGGAGTGCTGGAAAGCAAGTGTGGGGCTCCTGGGGGCTCTGGGAGCCCCTGGGTGACCTGGAGGAGTGTTAGAGAGGGCCTGGAGCTCTGCAGGTAGTGCTGGACAGCAAGTGTGGGGCTCCTGGGGGCTCTGGGAGCCCCTGGGTGGGCTGGAGGAGTGTTAGAGAGGCCCTGGAGCTCTGCAGGGAGTGCTGGACAGCAGGTGTGGGGCTCTGGGAGCCCCTGGGTGGGCTGGAGGAGTGTTAGAGAGGCCCTGGAGCTCTGCAGGGAGTGCTGGACAGCAAGTGTGGGGCTCTGGGTGGCCCTGGGTCATATGGAGAAGTGTTAGAGAGGCCCTGGATCTCTTCAGGGAGTGCTGGAGAGCAAAGGTCAGGCTCTGGGAGCCCCTAGGTCAGATGGAGGAGTGTTAGAGAGGGCCTGGAGCTCTGCAGGTTGTGCTGGACAGCAAAGGTCAGGCTCTGGGAGCCCCTAGGTCAGATGGAGGAGTGTTAGAGAGGGCCTGGAGCTCTGCAGGAAGTGCTGGACAGCAAAGGTCAGGCTCTGGGAGCCCCTGAGTCAGATGGAGGAGTGTTAGAGAGGGCCTGGAGCTCTGCAGGAAGTGCTGGACAGCAAAGGTCAGGCTCTGGGTGACCCTGGGTGGGCTGGAGGAGTGTTAGAGAGGGCCTGGAGCTCTGCAGGTAGTGCTGGACAGCAAGTGTGGGGCTCCTGGGGGCTCTGGGAGCCCCTGGGTGGGCTGGAGGAGTGTTAGAGAGGCCCTGGAGCTCTGCAGGGAGTGCTGGACAGCAAGTGTGGGGCTCTGGGTGGCCCTGGGTCATATGGAGAAGTGTTAGAGAGGCCCTGAATCTCTTCAGGGAGTGCTGGAGAGCAAAGGTCAGGCTCTGGGAGCCCCTGAGTCAGATGGAGGAGTGTTAGAGAGGGCCTGGAGCTCTGCAGGAAGTGCTGGACAGCAAAGGTCAGGCTCTGGGTGACCCTGGGTGGGCTGGAGGAGTGTTAGAGAGGGCCTGGAGCTCTGCAGGTAGTGCTGGACAGCAAGTGTGGGGCTCCTGGGGGCTCTGGGAGCCCCTGGGTGGGCTGGAGGAGTGTTAGAGAGGCCCTGGAGCTCTGCAGGGAGTGCTGGACAGCAGGTGTGGGGCTCTGGGAGCCCCTGGGTGGGCTGGAGGAGTGTTAGAGAGGCCCTGGAGCTCTGCAGGGAGTGCTGGACAGCAAGTGTGGGGCTCTGGGTGGCCCTGGGTCATATGGAGAAGTGTTAGAGAGGCCCTGGATCTCTTCAGGGAGTGCTGGAGAGCAAAGGTCAGGCTCTGGGAGCCCCTAGGTCAGATGGAGGAGTGTTAGAGAGGGCCTGGAGCTCTGCAGGTTGTGCTGGACAGCAAAGGTCAGGCTCTGGGAGCCCCTAGGTCAGATGGAGGAGTGTTAGAGAGGGCCTGGAGCTCTGCAGGAAGTGCTGGACAGCAAAGGTCAGGCTCTGGGAGCCCCTGAGTCAGATGGAGGAGTGTTAGAGAGGGCCTGGAGCTCTGCAGGAAGTGCTGGACAGCAAAGGTCAGGCTCTGGGTGACCCTGGGTGGGCTGGAGGAGTGTTAGAGAGGGCCTGGAGCTCTGCAGGTAGTGCTGGACAGCAAGTGTGGGGCTCCTGGGGGCTCTGGGAGCCCCTGGGTGGGCTGGATGAGTGTTAGAGAGGGCCTGGAGTTCTGCAGGTAGTGCTGGACAGCAAGTGTGGGGCTCCTGGGGGCTCTGGGAGCCCCTGGGTGGGCTGGAGGAGTGTGAGAGAGGGCCTGGAGCTCTGCAGGTTGTGCTGGACAGCAAAGGTCAGGCTCTGGGAGCCCCTAGGTCAGATGGAGGAGTGTTAGAGAGGGCCTGGAGCTCTGCAGGAAGTGCTGGACAGCAAAGGTCAGGCTCTGGGAGCCCCTGAGTCAGATGGAGGAGTGTTAGAGAGGGCCTGGAGCTCTGCAGGAAGTGCTGGACAGCAAAGGTCAGGCTCTGGGTGACCCTGGGTGGGCTGGAGGAGTGTTAGAGAGGGCCTGGAGCTCTGCAGGTAGTGCTGGACAGCAAGTGTGGGGCTCCTGGGGGCTCTGGGAGCCCCTGGGTGGGCTGGATGAGTGTTAGAGAGGGCCTGGAGCTCTGCAGGTAGTGCTGGACAGCAAGTGTGGGGCTCCTGGGGGCTCTGGGAGCCCCTGGGTGGGCTGGAGGAGTGAGACAGAGGGCCTGGAGCTCTGCTGGGAGTGCTGGACAGCAAAGGTCAGGCTCTGGGAGCCCCTGGGTGGGCTGGAGGAGTGTTAGAGAGGGCCTGGAGTTCTGCAGGTAGTGCTGGACAGCAAGTGTGGGGCTCCTGGGGGCTCTGGGAACCCCTAGGTGGGCTGGAGGAGTGAGACAGAGGGCCTGGAGCTCTGCTGGGAGTGCTGGACAGCAAGTGTGGGGCTCCTGGGGGCTCTGGGAGCCCCTGGGTGGGCTGGAGGAGTGTTAGAGAGGGCCTGGAGCTCTGCTGGGAGTGCTGGACAGCAAAGGTCAGGCTCTGGGAGCCCCTGGGTGCGCTGGAGGAGTGTGAGAGAGGGCCTGGAGCTCTGCAGGTAGTGCTGGACAGCAAGTGTGGGGCTCCTGGGGGCTCTGGGAACCCCTGGGTGGGCTGGAGGAGTGAGACAGAGGGCCTGGAGCTCTGCTGGGAGTGCTGGACAGCAAGTGTGGGGCTCCTGGGGGCTCTGGGAGCCCCTGGGTGGGCTGGAGGAGTGTGAGAGAGGGCCTGGAGCTCTGCAGGTAGTGCTGGAGACTAAGTGTGGGGCTCCTGGGGGCTCTGGGAGCCCCTGGGTGGGCTGGAGGAGTGAGACAGAAGGCCTGGAGCTCTGGTGGGAGTGCTGGACAGCAAGTGTGGGGCTCCTGGGGACTCTGGGAGCCCCTGGGTGGGCTGGAGGAGTGTTAGAGAGGGCCTGGAGCTCTGCTGGGAGTGCTGGACAGCAAGTGGGGGGCTCCTGGGAGCTCTGGGAGCCCCTGGGTGGGCTGGAGGAGTGAGACAGAGGGCCTGGAGCTCTGCTGGGAGTGCTGGACAGCAAATATGGGGCTCCTGGGGGCTCTGGGAGCCCCTGGGTGGGCTGGAGGAGTGTTAGAGAGGCCCTGGAGCTCTTCAGGGAGTGCTGGACAGCAAGTGTGGGGCTCTGGGAGCCCCTGGGTGGGCTGGAGGAGTGAGACAGAGGTCCTGGAGCTCTGCTGGGAGTGCTGGGCAGCAAGTGTGGGGCTCCTGGGGGCTCTGGGAGCCCATGGGTGGGCTGGAGGAGTGTGAGAGAGGGCCTGGAGCTCTGCTGGGAGTGCTGGACAGCAAGTATGGGGCTCATGGGGGCTCTGGGAGCCCCTGGGTGGGCTGGAGGAGTGTTAGAGAGGGCCTGGAGCTCTGCTGGGAGTGCTGGACAGCAAAGGTCAGGCTCTGGGAGCCCCTGAGTCAGATGGAGGAGTGTTGTGAGAGAGGGCCTGGAGCTCTGATGGGAGTGCTGGACAGCAAGTGTGGGGCTCTGGGTGGCCCTGGGTCATATGGAGAAGTGTTAGAGAGGCCCTGGAGCTCTTCAGGGAGTGCTGGAGAGCAAAGGTCAGGCTCTGGGAGCCCCTAGGTCAGATGGAGGAGTGTTAGAGAGGGCCTGGAGCTCTGCAGGAAGTGCTGGACAGCAAAGGTCAGGCTCTGGGAGCCCCTGAGTCAGATGGAGGAGTGTTAGAGAGGGCCTGGAGCTCTGCAGGAAGTGCTGGACAGCAAAGGTCAGGCTCTGGGAGCCCCTGAGTCAGATGGCGGAGTGTTAGAGAGGGCCTGGAGCTCTGCAGGGAGTGCTGGACAGCAAAGGTCAGGCTCTGGGTGACCCTGGGTGGGCTGGAGGAGTGTTAGAGAGGGCCTGGAGCTCTGCAGGTAGTGCTGGACAGCAAGTGTGGGGCTCCTGGGGGCTCTGGGAGCCCCTGGGTGGGCTGGAGGAGTGTGAGAGAGGGCCTGGAGCTCTGCTTGGAGTGCTGGAAAGCAAGTGTGGGGCTCCTGGGGGCTCTGGGAGCCCCTGGGTGACCTGGAGGAGTGTTAGAGAGGGCCTGGAGCTCTGCAGGTAGTGCTGGACAGCAAGTGTGGGGCTCCTGGGGGCTCTGGGAGCCCCTGGGTGGGCTGGAGGAGTGTTAGAGAGGCCCTGGAGCTCTGCAGGGAGTGCTGGACAGCAGGTGTGGGGCTCTGGGAGCCCCTGGGTGGGCTGGAGGAGTGTTAGAGAGGCCCTGGAGCTCTGCAGGGAGTGCTGGACAGCAAGTGTGGGGCTCTGGGTGGCCCTGGGTCATATGGAGAAGTGTTAGAGAGGCCCTGGATCTCTTCAGGGAGTGCTGGAGAGCAAAGGTCAGGCTCTGGGAGCCCCTAGGTCAGATGGAGGAGTGTTAGAGAGGGCCTGGAGCTCTGCAGGTTGTGCTGGACAGCAAAGGTCAGGCTCTGGGAGCCCCTAGGTCAGATGGAGGAGTGTTAGAGAGGGCCTGGAGCTCTGCAGGAAGTGCTGGACAGCAAAGGTCAGGCTCTGGGAGCCCCTGAGTCAGATGGAGGAGTGTTAGAGAGGGCCTGGAGCTCTGCAGGAAGTGCTGGACAGCAAAGGTCAGGCTCTGGGTGACCCTGGGTGGGCTGGAGGAGTGTTAGAGAGGGCCTGGAGCTCTGCAGGTAGTGCTGGACAGCAAGTGTGGGGCTCCTGGGGGCTCTGGGAGCCCCTGGGTGGGCTGGAGGAGTGTTAGAGAGGCCCTGGAGCTCTGCAGGGAGTGCTGGACAGCAAGTGTGGGGCTCTGGGTGGCCCTGGGTCATATGGAGAAGTGTTAGAGAGGCCCTGAATCTCTTCAGGGAGTGCTGGAGAGCAAAGGTCAGGCTCTGGGAGCCCCTAGGTCAGATGGAGGAGTGTTAGAGAGGCCCTGGAGCTCTGCAGGGAGTGCTGGACAGCAGGTGTGGGGCTCTGGGAGCCCCTGGGTGGGCTGGAGGAGTGTTAGAGAGGCCCTGGAGCTCTGCAGGGAGTGCTGGACAGCAAGTGTGGGGCTCTGGGTGGCCCTGGGTCATATGGAGAAGTGTTAGAGAGGCCCTGAATCTCTTCAGGGAGTGCTGGAGAGCAAAGGTCAGGCTCTGGGAGCCCCTAGGTCAGATGGAGGAGTGTTAGAGAGGGCCTGGAGCTCTGCAGGTTGTGCTGGACAGCAAAGGTCAGGCTCTGGGAGCCCCTAGGTCAGATGGAGGAGTGTTAGAGAGGGCCTGGAGCTCTGCAGGAAGTGCTGGACAGCAAAGGTCAGGCTCTGGGAGCCCCTGAGTCAGATGGAGGAGTGTTAGAGAGGGCCTGGAGCTCTGCAGGAAGTGCTGGACAGCAAAGGTCAGGCTCTGGGTGACCCTGGGTGGGCTGGAGGAGTGTTAGAGAGGGCCTGGAGCTCTGCAGGTAGTGCTGGACAGCAAGTGTGGGGCTCCTGGGGGCTCTGGGAGCCCCTGGGTGGGCTGGATGAGTGTTAGAGAGGGCCTGGAGCTCTGCAGGTAGTGCTGGACAGCAAGTGTGGGGCTCCTGGGGGCTCTGGGAGCCCCTGGGTGGGCTGGAGGAGTGAGACAGAGGGCCTGGAGCTCTGCTGGGAGTGCTGGACAGCAAAGGTCAGGCTCTGGGAGCCCCTGGGTGGGCTGGAGGAGTGAGACAGAGGTCCTGGAGCTCTGCTGGGAGTGCTGGACAGCAAAGGTCAGGCTCTGGGAGCCCCTGGGTGGGCTGGAGGAGTGTTAGAGAGGGCCTGGAGTTCTGCAGGTAGTGCTGGACAGCAAGTGTGGGGCTCCTGGGGGCTCTGGGAACCCCTAGGTGGGCTGGAGGAGTGAGACAGAGTGCCTGGAGCTCTGCTGGGAGTGCTGGACAGCAAGTGTGGGGCTCCTGGGGGCTCTGGGAGCCCCTGGGTGGGCTGGAGGAGTGTTAGAGAGGGCCTGGAGCTCTGCAGGTAGTGCTGGACATCAAGTGTGGGGCTCCTGGGGGCTCTGGGAACCCCTGGGTGGGCTGGAGGAGTGAGACAGAGGGCCTGGAGCTCTGCTGGGAGTGCTGGACAGCAAGTGTGGGGCTCATGGGGGCTCCCAGAGCCCCTGGGTGGGCTGGAGGAGTGTTAGAGAGGGCCTGGAGCTCTGCTGGGAGTGCTGGACAGCAAAGGTCAGGCTCTGGGAGCCCCTGAGTCAGATGGAGGAGTGTTGTGAGAGAGGGCCTGGAGCTCTGATGGGAGTGCTGGACAGCAAGTGTGGGGCTCTGGGTGGCCCTGGGTCATATGGAGAAGTGTTAGAGAGGCCCTGGAGCTCTTCAGGGAGTGCTGGAGAGCAAAGGTCAGGCTCTGGGAGCCCCTAGGTCAGATGGAGGAGTGTTAGAGAGGGCCTGGAGCTCTGCAGGAAGTGCTGGACAGCAAAGGTCAGGCTCTGGGAGCCCCTGAGTCAGATGGAGGAGTGTTAGAGAGGGCATGGAGCTCTGCAGGAAGTGCTGGACAGCAAAGGTCAGGCTCTGGGAGCCCCTGAGTCAGATGGCGGAGTGTTAGAGAGGGCCTGGAGCTCTGCAGGGAGTGCTGGACAGCAAAGGTCAGGCTCTGGGTGACCCTGGGTGGGCTGGAGGAGTGTTAGAGAGGGCCTGGAGCTCTGCAGGTAGTGCTGGACAGCAAGTGTGGGGCTCCTGGGGGCTCTGGGAGCCCCTGGGTGGGCTGGAGGAGTGTTAGAGAGGCCCTGGAGCTCTGCAGGGAGTGCTGGACAGCAGGTGTGGGGCTCTGGGAGACCCTGGGTGGGCTGGAGGAGTGTTAGAGAGGCCCTGGAGCTCTGCAGGGAGTGCTGGACAGCAAGTGTGGGGCTCTGGGTGGCCCTGGGTCATATGGAGAAGTGTTAGAGAGGCCCTGGATCTCTTCAGGGAGTGCTGGAGAGCAAAGGTCAGGCTCTGGGAGCCCCTAGGTCAGATGGAGGAGTGTTAGAGAGGGCCTGGAGCTCTGCAGGTTGTGCTGGACAGCAAAGGTCAGGCTCTGGGAGCCCCTAGGTCAGATGGAGGAGTGTTAGAGAGGGCCTGGAGCTCTGCAGGTAGTGCTGGACAGCAAGTGTGGGGCTCCTGGGGGCTCTAGGAGCCCCTGGGTGGGCTGGAGGAGTGTTAGAGAGGGCCTGGAGCTCTGCTGGGAGTGCTGGACAGCAAAGGTCAGGCTCTGGGAGCCCCTGGGTGGGCTGGAGGAGTGTGAGAGAGGGCCTGGAGCTCTGCAGGTAGTGCTGGACAGCAAGTGTGGGGCTCCTGGGGGCTCTGGGAGCCCCTGGGTGGGCTGGAGGAGTGTGAGAGAGGGCCTGGAGCTCTGCTGGGAGTGCTGGACAGCAGGTGTGGGGCTCCTGGGGGCTCTGGGAGCCCCTGGGTGGGCTGGATGAGTGTTAGAGAGGGCCTGGAGCTCTGCAGGTAGTGCTGGACAGCAAGTGTGGGGCTCCTGGGGGCTCTGGGAGCCCCTGGGTGGGCTGGAGGAGTGAGACAGAGGGCCTGGAGCTCTGCTGGGAGTGCTGGACAGCAAAGGTCAGGCTCTGGGAGCCCCTGGGTGGGCTGGAGGAGTGAGACAGAGGTCCTGGAGCTCTGCTGGGAGTGCTGGACAGCAAAGGTCAGGCTCTGGGAGCCCCTGGGTGGGCTGGAGGAGTGTTAGAGAGGGCCTGGAGTTCTGCAGGTAGTGCTGGACAGCAAGTGTGGGGCTCCTGGGGGCTCTGGAAACCCCTAGGTGGGCTGGAGGAGTGAGACAGAGGGCCTGGAGCTCTGCTGGGAGTGCTGGACAGCAAGTGTGGGGCTCCTGGGGGCTCTGGGAGCCCCTGGGTGGGCTGGAGGAGTGTGAGAGAGGGCCTGGAGCTCTGCAGGAAGTGCTGGACAGCAAGTGTGGGGCTCTGGGAGCCCCTGGGTGGGCTGGAGGAGTGTTAGAGAGGGCCTGGAGCTCTGCTGGGAGTGCTGGACAGCAAGTGGGGGGCTCTGGGAGCCCCTGGGTGGGCTGGAGGAGTGAGATAGAGGGCCTGGAGCTCTGCTGGGAGTGCTGGACAGCAAGTGTGGGGCTCCTGGGGGCTCTGGGAGCCCCTGGGTGGGCTGGAGGAGTGTTAGAGAGGGCCTGGAGCTCTGCAGGTAGTGCTGGACAGCAAGTGTGGGGCTCCTGGGGGCTCTGGGAGCCCCTGGGTGGGTTGGAGGAGTGTGACAGAGTGCCTGGAGCTCTGCTGGGAGTGCTGGACAGCAAGTGTGGGGCTCTGGGAGCCCCTGGGTGGGCTGGAGGAGTGTTAGAGAGGCCCTGGAGCTCTGCAGGGAGTGCTGGACAGCAAGTGTGGGGCTCTGGGTGGCCCTGGGTCGGATGGAGAAGTGTTAGAGAGGCCCTGGAGCTCTTCAGGGAGTGCTGGAGAGCAAAGGTCAGGCTCTGGGAGCCCCTAGGTCAGATGGAGGAGTGTTAGAGAGGGCCTGGAGCTCTGCAGGTAGTGCTGGACAGCAAGTGTGGGGCTCCTGGGGGCTCTAGGAGCCCCTGGGTGGGCTGGAGGAGTGTTAGAGAGGGCCTGGAGCTCTGCTGGGAGTGCTGGACAGCAAAGGTCAGGCTCTGGGAGCCCCTGGGTGGGCTGGAGGAGTGTGAGAGAGGGCCTGGAGCTCTGCAGGTAGTGCTGGACAGCAAGTGTGGGGCTCCTGGGGGCTCTGGGAGCCCCTGGGTGGGCTGGAGGAGTGTGAGAGAGGGCCTGGAGCTCTGCTGGGAGTGCTGGACAGCAGGTGTGGGGCTCCTGGGGGCTCTGGGAGCCCCTGGGTGGGCTGGATGAGTGTTAGAGAGGGCCTGGAGCTCTGCAGGTAGTGCTGGACAGCAAGTGTGGGGCTCCTGGGGGCTCTGGGAGCCCCTGGGTGGGCTGGAGGAGTGAGACAGAGGGCCTGGAGCTCTGCTGGGAGTGCTGGACAGCAAAGGTCAGGCTCTGGGAGCCCCTGGGTGGGCTGGAGGAGTGAGACAGAGGTCCTGGAGCTCTGCTGGGAGTGCTGGACAGCAAAGGTCAGGCTCTGGGAGCCCCTGGGTGGGCTGGAGGAGTGTTAGAGAGGGCCTGGAGTTCTGCAGGTAGTGCTGGACAGCAAGTGTGGGGCTCCTGGGGGCTCTGGAAACCCCTAGGTGGGCTGGAGGAGTGAGACAGAGGGCCTGGAGCTCTGCTGGGAGTGCTGGACAGCAAGTGTGGGGCTCCTGGGGGCTCTGGGAGCCCCTGGGTGGGCTGGAGGAGTGTGAGAGAGGGCCTGGAGCTCTGCAGGAAGTGCTGGACAGCAAGTGTGGGGCTCTGGGAGCCCCTGGGTGGGCTGGAGGAGTGTTAGAGAGGGCCTGGAGCTCTGCTGGGAGTGCTGGACAGCAAGTGGGGGGCTCTGGGAGCCCCTGGGTGGGCTGGAGGAGTGAGATAGAGGGCCTGGAGCTCTGCTGGGAGTGCTGGACAGCAAGTGTGGGGCTCCTGGGGGCTCTGGGAGCCCCTGGGTGGGCTGGAGGAGTGTTAGAGAGGGCCTGGAGCTCTGCTGGGAGTGCTGGACAGCAAGTGTGGGGCTCTGGGAGCCCCTGGGTGGGCTGGAGGAGTGTTAGAGAGGGCCTGGAGCTGTGCAGGGAGTGCTGGACAGCAAGTGTGGGGCTCCTGGGGGCTCTGGGAGCCCCTGGGTGGGCTGGAGGAGTGAGACAGAGGGCCTGGAGCTCTGCTGGGAGTGCTGGACAGCAAGTGTGGGGCTCCTGGGGTCTCTGGGAGCCCCTGGGTGGGCTGGAGGAGTGTGAGAGAGGGCCTGGAGCTCTGCAGGAAGTGCTGAAGGGCAAAGGTCAGGCTCTAGGTTGGCTGGAGGAGTGTGAGAGAGGGCCTGGAGCTCTGCTGGGAGTGCTGGACAGCAAGTGTGGGGCTCCTGGGGGCTCTGGGAGCCTCTGGGTGGGCTGGAGGAGTGTGAGAGAGGGCCTGGAGCTCTGCTGGGAGTGCTGGACAGCAAAGGTCAGGCTCTGGGAGCCCCTGGGTGGGCTGGAGGAGTGTTAGAGAGGGCCTGGAGCTCTGCAGTTAGTGCTGGACAGCAAGTGTGGGGCTCCTGGGGGCTCTGGGAGCCCCTGGGTGGGCTGGAGGAGTGTTAGAGAGGGCCTGGAGCTCTGCAGGTAGTGCTGGACAGCAAGTGTGGGGCTCCTGGGGGCTCTGGGAGCCCCTGGGTGGGCTGGAGGAGTGTGACAGAGGGCCTGGAGCTCTGCTGGGAGTGCTGGACAGCAAGTGTGGGGCTCTGGGAGCCCCTGGGTGGGCTGGAGGAGTGTTAGAGAGGGCCTGGAGCTGTGCAGGGAGTGCTGGACAGCAAGTGTGGGGCTCCTGGGGGCTCTGGGAGCCCCTGGGTGGGCTGGAGGAGTGAGACAGAGGGCCTGGAGCTCTGCTGGGAGTGCTGGACAGCAAGTGTGGGGCTCCTGGGGTCTCTGGGAGCCCCTGGGTGGGCTGGAGGAGTGTGAGAGAGGGCCTGGAGCTCTGCAGGAAGTGCTGAAGGGCAAAGGTCAGGCTCTAGGTTGGCTGGAGGAGTGTGAGAGAGGGCCTGGAGCTCTGCAGGGAGTGCTGGACAGCAAGTGTGGGGCTCCTGGGGGCTCTGGGAGCCCTTGGGTGGGCTGGAGGAGTGAGACAGAGGGCCTGGAGCTCTGCTGGGAGTGCTGGACAGCAAGTGTGGGGCTCTTGGGGGCTCTGGGATCCCCTGGGTGGGCTGGATGAGTGTTAGAGAGGGCCTGGAGCTCTGCAGGTAGTGCTGGACAGCAAAGGTCAGGCTTTGGGTGACCCTGGGTGGGCTGGAGAAGTGTGACAGAGGGCCTGGAGCTCTGCTGGGAGTGCTGGACAGCAAGTGTGGGGCTCATGGGGGCTCTGGGAGCCCCTGGGTGGGCTGGAGGAGTGTGAGAGAGGGCCTGGAGCTCTGCAGGCAGTGCTGGAGACTAAGTGTGGGGCTCCTGGGGGCTCTGGGAGCCCTTGGGTGGGCTGGAGGAGTGAGACAGAGGGCCTGGAGCTCTGCTGGGAGTGCTGGACAGCAAGTGTGGGGCTCCTGGGGGCTCTGGGAGCCCCTGGGTGGGCTGGATGAGTGTTAGAGAGGGCCTGGAGCTCTGCAGGTAGTGCTGGACAGCAAGTGTGGGGCTCCTGGGGGCTCTGGGAGCCCCTGGGTGGGCTGGAGGAGTGTGAGAGAGGGCCTGGAGCTCTGCTGGGAGTGCTGGACAGCAAAGGTCAGGCTCTGGGAGCCCCTGGGTGGGCTGGAGGAGTGTTAGAGAGGGCCTGGAGCTCTGCAGGCAGTGCTGGAGACTAAGTGTGGGGCTCCTGGGGGCTCTGGGAGCCCCTGGGTGGGCTGGAAGAGTGAGACAGAGGGCCTGGAGCTCTGCTGGGAGTGCTGGACAGCAAGTGTGGGGCTCCTGGGGGCTCTGGGAGCCTCTGGGTGGGCTGGAGGAGTGTGAGAGAGGGCCTGGAGCTCTGCTGGGAGTGCTGGACAGCAAAGGTCAGGCTCTGGGAGCCCCTGGGTGGGCTGGAGGAGTGTTAGAGAGGGCCTGGAGCTCTGCAGTTAGTGCTGGACAGCAAGTGTGGGGCTCCTGGGGGCTCTGGGAGCCCCTGGGTGGGCTGGAGGAGTGTTAGAGAGGGCCTGGAGCTCTGCAGGTAGTACTGGACAGCAAGTGTGGGGCTCCTGGGGGCTCTGGGAACCCCTGGGTGGGCTGGAGGAGTGAGACAGAGGGCCTGGAGCACTGCTGGGAGTGCTGGACAGCAAGTGTGGGGCTCCTGGGGGCTCTGGGAGCCCCTGGGTAGGCTGGAGAAGTATTACAGAGGGCCTGGAGCTCTGCTGGGAGTGCTGGACAGCAAGTGGGGGGCTCCTGGGGGCTCTGGGTGCCCCTGGGTGGGCTGGAGAAGTGTGACAGAGGGCCTGGAGCTCTGCTGGGAGTGCTGGACAGCAAGTGTGGGGCTCATGGGGGCTCTGGGAGCCCCTGGGTGGGCTGGAGGAGTGTGAGAGAGGGCCTGGAGCTCTGCAGGTAGTGCTGGACAGCAAGTGTGGGAGTCCTAGGGGGCTCTGGGAGCCCCTGTGTGGGCTAGAGCAGTGTGAGAGAGGGCCTGGAGCTCTGTTGGGAGTGCTGGACAGCAAAGGTCAGGATCTGGGAGCCCCTGGGTGGGCTGGAGGAGTGTTAGAGAGGGCCTGGAGCTCTGCAGGTAGTGCTGGACAGCAAGTGTGGGGCTCCTGGGGGCTCTGGGAGCCCCTGGGTGGGCTGGAGGAGTGTGACAGAGGGCCTGGAGCTCTGCTGGGAGTGCTGGACAGCAAGTGTGGGGCTCTGGGAGCCCCTGGGTGGGCTGGAGGAGTGTTAGAGAGGCCCTGGAGCTCTGCAGGGAGTGCTGGACAGCAAGTGTGGGGCTCATGGGGGCTCTGGGAGCCCCTGGGTGGGCTGGAGGAGTGTGAGAGAGGGCCTGGAGCTCTGCAGGCAGTGCTGGAGACTAAGTGTGGGGCTCCTGGGGGCTCTGGGAGCCTTTGGGTGGGCTGGAGGAGTGAGACAGAGGGCCTGGAGCTCTGCTGGGAGTGCTGGACAGCAAAGGTCAGGCTCTGGGAGCCCCTGGGTGGGCTGGAGGAGTGTTAGAGAGGGCCTGGAGCTCTGCAGGCAGTGCTGGAGACTAAGTGTGGGGCTCCTGGGGGCTCTGGGAGCCCCTGGGTGGGCTGGAAGAGTGAGACAGAGGGCCTGGAGCTCTGCTTGGAGTGCTGGACAGCAAGTGTGGGGCTCCTGGGGGCTCTGGGAGCCTCTGGGTGGGCTGGAGGAGTGTGAGAGAGGGCCTGGAGCTCTGCTGGGAGTGCTGGACTGCAAAGGTCAGGCTCTGGGAGCCCCTGGGTGGGCTGGAGGAGTGTTAGAGAGGGCCTGGAGCTCTGCAGTTAGTGCTGGACAGCAAGTGTGGGGCTCCTGGGGGCTCTGGGAGCCCCTGGGTGGGCTGGAGGAGTGTTAGAGAGGGCCTGGAGCTCTGCAGGTAGTGCTGGACAGCAAGTGTGGGGCTCCTGGGGGCTCTGGGAACCCCTGGGTGGGCTGGAGGAGTGAGACAGAGGGCCTGGAGCACTGCTGGGAGTGCTGGACAGCAAGTGTGGGGCTCCTGGGGTCTCTGGGAGCCCCTGGGTAGGCTGGAGAAGTATTACAGAGGGCCTGGAGCTCTGCTGGGAGTGCTGGACAGCAAGTGGGGGGCTCCTGGGGGCTCTGGGTGCCCCTGGGTGGGCTGGAGAAGTGTGACAGAGGGCCTGGAGCTCTGCTGGGAGTGCTGGACAGCAAGTGTGGGGCTCATGGGGGCTCTGGGAGCCCCTGGGTGGGCTGGAGGAGTGAGACAGAGGGCCTGGAGCTCTGCTGGGAGTGCTGGACAGCAAAGGTCAGGCTCTGGGAGCCCCTGGGTGGGCTGGAGGAGTGAGACAGAGGTCCTGGAGCTCTGCTGGGAGTGCTGGACAGCAAAGGTCAGGCTCTGGGAGCCCCTGGGTGGGCTGGAGGAGTGTTAGAGAGGGCCTGGAGTTCTGCAGGTAGTGCTGGACAGCAAGTGTGGGGCTCCTGGGGGCTCTGGAAACCCCTAGGTGGGCTGGAGGAGTGAGACAGAGGGCCTGGAGCTCTGCTGGGAGTGCTGGACAGCAAGTGTGGGGCTCCTGGGGGCTCTGGGAGCCCCTGGGTGGGCTGGAGGAGTGTGAGAGAGGGCCTGGAGCTCTGCAGGAAGTGCTGGACAGCAAGTGTGGGGCTCTGGGAGCCCCTGGGTGGGCTGGAGGAGTGTTAGAGAGGGCCTGGAGCTCTGCTGGGAGTGCTGGACAGCAAGTGGGGGGCTCTGGGAGCCCCTGGGTGGGCTGGAGGAGTGAGATAGAGGGCCTGGAGCTCTGCTGGGAGTGCTGGACAGCAAGTGTGGGGCTCCTGGGGGCTCTGGGAGCCCCTGGGTGGGCTGGAGGAGTGTTAGAGAGGGCCTGGAGCTCTGCTGGGAGTGCTGGACAGCAAGTGTGGGGCTCTGGGAGCCCCTGGGTGGGCTGGAGGAGTGTTAGAGAGGGCCTGGAGCTGTGCAGGGAGTGCTGGACAGCAAGTGTGGGGCTCCTGGGGGCTCTGGGAGCCCCTGGGTGGGCTGGAGGAGTGAGACAGAGGGCCTGGAGCTCTGCTGGGAGTGCTGGACAGCAAGTGTGGGGCTCCTGGGGTCTCTGGGAGCCCCTGGGTGGGCTGGAGGAGTGTGAGAGAGGGCCTGGAGCTCTGCAGGAAGTGCTGAAGGGCAAAGGTCAGGCTCTAGGTTGGCTGGAGGAGTGTGAGAGAGGGCCTGGAGCTCTGCTGGGAGTGCTGGACAGCAAGTGTGGGGCTCCTGGGGGCTCTGGGAGCCTCTGGGTGGGCTGGAGGAGTGTGAGAGAGGGCCTGGAGCTCTGCTGGGAGTGCTGGACAGCAAAGGTCAGGCTCTGGGAGCCCCTGGGTGGGCTGGAGGAGTGTTAGAGAGGGCCTGGAGCTCTGCAGTTAGTGCTGGACAGCAAGTGTGGGGCTCCTGGGGGCTCTGGGAGCCCCTGGGTGGGCTGGAGGAGTGTTAGAGAGGGCCTGGAGCTCTGCAGGTAGTGCTGGACAGCAAGTGTGGGGCTCCTGGGGGCTCTGGGAGCCCCTGGGTGGGCTGGAGGAGTGTGACAGAGGGCCTGGAGCTCTGCTGGGAGTGCTGGACAGCAAGTGTGGGGCTCTGGGAGCCCCTGGGTGGGCTGGAGGAGTGTTAGAGAGGGCCTGGAGCTGTGCAGGGAGTGCTGGACAGCAAGTGTGGGGCTCCTGGGGGCTCTGGGAGCCCCTGGGTGGGCTGGAGGAGTGAGACAGAGGGCCTGGAGCTCTGCTGGGAGTGCTGGACAGCAAGTGTGGGGCTCCTGGGGTCTCTGGGAGCCCCTGGGTGGGCTGGAGGAGTGTGAGAGAGGGCCTGGAGCTCTGCAGGAAGTGCTGAAGGGCAAAGGTCAGGCTCTAGATTGGCTGGAGGAGTGTGAGAGAGGGCCTGGAGCTCTGCAGGGAGTGCTGGACAGCAAGTGTGGGGCTCCTGGGGGCTCTGGGAGCCCTTGGGTGGGCTGGAGGAGTGAGACAGAGGGCCTGGAGCTCTGCTGGGAGTGCTGGACAGCAAGTGTGGGGCTCTTGGGGGCTCTGGGATCCCCTGGGTGGGCTGGATGAGTGTTAGAGAGGGCCTGGAGCTCTGCAGGTAGTGCTGGACAGCAAAGGTCAGGCTTTGGGTGACCCTGGGTGGGCTGGAGAAGTGTGACAGAGGGCCTGGAGCTCTGCTGGGAGTGCTGGACAGCAAGTGTGGGGCTCATGGGGGCTCTGGGAGCCCCTGGGTGGGCTGGAGGAGTGTGAGAGAGGGCCTGGAGCTCTGCAGGCAGTGCTGGAGACTAAGTGTGGGGCTCCTGGGGGCTCTGGGAGCCCTTGGGTGGGCTGGAGGAGTGAGACAGAGGGCCTGGAGCTCTGCTGGGAGTGCTGGACAGCAAGTGTGGGGCTCCTGGGGGCTCTGGGAGCCCCTGGGTGGGCTGGATGAGTGTTAGAGAGGGCCTGGAGCTCTGCAGGTAGTGCTGGACAGCAAGTGTGGGGCTCCTGGGGGCTCTGGGAGCCCCTGGGTGGGCTGGAGGAGTGTGAGAGAGGGCCTGGAGCTCTGCTGGGAGTGCTGGACAGCAAAGGTCAGGCTCTGGGAGCCCCTGGGTGGGCTGGAGGAGTGTTAGAGAGGGCCTGGAGCTCTGCAGGCAGTGCTGGAGACTAAGTGTGGGGCTCCTGGGGGCTCTGGGAGCCCCTGGGTGGGCTGGAAGAGTGAGACAGAGGGCCTGGAGCTCTGCTGGGAGTGCTGGACAGCAAGTGTGGGGCTCCTGGGGGCTCTGGGAGCCTCTGGGTGGGCTGGAGGAGTGTGAGAGAGGACCTGGAGCTCTGCTGGGAGTGCTGGACAGCAAAGGTCAGGCTCTGGGAGCCCCTGGGTGGGCTGGAGGAGTGTTAGAGAGGGCCTGGAGCTCTGCAGTTAGTGCTGGACAGCAAGTGTGGGGCTCCTGGGGGCTCTGGGAGCCCCTGGGTGGGCTGGAGGAGTGTTAGAGAGGGCCTGGAGCTCTGCAGGTAGTGCTGGACAGCAAGTGTGGGGCTCCTGGGGGCTCTGGGAACCCCTGGGTGGGCTGGAGGAGTGAGACAGAGGGCCTGGAGCACTGCTGGGAGTGCTGGACAGCAAGTGTGGGGCTCCTGGGGGCTCTGGGAGCCCCTGGGTAGGCTGGAGAAGTATTACAGAGGGCCTGGAGCTCTGCTGGGAGTGCTGGACAGCAAGTGGGGGGCTCCTGGGGGCTCTGGGTGCCCCTGGGTGGGCTGGAGAAGTGTGACAGAGGGCCTGGAGCTCTGCTGGGAGTGCTGGACAGCAAGTGTGGGGCTCATGGGGGCTCTGGGAGCCCCTGGGTGGGCTGGAGGAGTGTGAGAGAGGGCCTGGAGCTCTGCAGGTAGTGCTGGAAAGCAAGTGTGGGGCTCCTGGGGGCTCTGGGAGCCCCTGGGTGGCCTGGAGGAGTGTTAGAGAGGGCCTGGAGCTCTGCAGGTAGTGCTGGACAGCAAGTGTGGGGCTCCTGGGGGCTCTGGGAGCCCCTGGGTGGGCTGGAGGAGTGTGAGAGAGGGCCTGGAGCTATGCTGGGAGTGCTGGACAGCAAGTGTGGGGCTCTGGGTGGCCCTGGGTCATATGGAGAAGTGTTAGAGAGGCCCTGGATCTCTTCAGGGAGTGCTGGAGAGCAAAGGTCAGGCTCTGGGAGCCCCTAGGTCAGATGGAGGAGTGTTAGAGAGGGCCTGGAGCTCTGCATGTTGTGCTGGACAGCAAAGGTCAGGCTCTGGGAGCCCCTAGGTCAGATGGAGGAGTGTTAGAGAGGGCCTGGAGCTCTGCAGGCAGTGCTGGACAGCAAAGGTCAGGCTCTGGGAGCCCCTGAGTCAGATGGAGGAGTGTTAGAGAGGGCCTGGAGCTCTGCAGGAAGTGCTGGACAGCAAAGGTCAGGCTCTGGGTGACCCTGGGTGGGCTGGAGGAGTGTTAGAGAGGGCCTGGAGCTCTGCAGGTAGTGCTGGACAGCAAGTGTGGGGCTCCTGGGGGCTCTGGGAGCCCCTGGGTGGGCTGGAGGAGTGTTAGAGAGGCCCTGGAGCTCTGCAGGGAGTGCTGGACAGCAGGTGTGGGGCTCTGGGAGCCCCTGGGTGGGCTGGAGGAGTGTTAGAGAGGCCCTGGAGCTCTGCAGGGAGTGCTGGACAGCAAGTGTGGGGCTCTGGGTGGCCCTGGGTCATATGGAGAAGTGTTAGAGAGGCCCTGAATCTCTTCAGGGAGTGCTGGAGAGCAAAGGTCAGGCTCTGGGAGCCCCTAGGTCAGATGGAGGAGTGTTAGAGAGGGCCTGGAAATCTGCAGGTTGTGCTGGACAGCAAAGGTCAGGCTCTGGGAGCCCCTAGGTCAGATGGAGGAGTGTTAGAGAGGGCCTGGAGCTCTGCAGGAAGTGCTGGACAGCAAAGATCAGGCTCTGGGAGCCCCTGAGTCAGATGGAGGAGTGTTAGAGAGGGCCTGGAGCTCTACAGGAAGTGCTGGACAGCAAAGGTCAGGCTCTGGGTGACCCTGGGTGGGCTGGAGGAGTGTTAGAGAGGGCCTGGAGCTCTGCAGGTAGTGCTGGACAGCAAGTGTGGGGCTCCTGGGGGCTCTGGGAGCCCCTGGGTGGGCTGGAGGAGTGAGACAGAGGGCCTGGAGCTCTGCTGGGAGTGCTGGACAGCAAAGGTCAGGCTCTGGGAGCCCCTGGGTGGGCTGGAGGAGTGAGACAGAGGTCCTGGAGCTCTGCTGGGAGTGCTGGACAGCAAAGGTCAGGCTCTGGGAGCCCCTGGGTGGGCTGGAGGAGTGTTAGAGAGGGCCTGGAGTTCTGCAGGTAGTGCTGGACAGCAAGTGTGGGGCTCCTGGGGGCTCTGGGAACCCCTAGGTGGGCTGGAGGAGTGAGACAGAGGGCCTGGAGCTCTGCTGGGAGTGCTGGACAGCAAGTGTGGGGCTCCTGGGGGCTCTGGGAGCCCCTGGGTGGGCTGGAGGAGTGTTAGAGAGGGCCTGGAGCTCTGCAGGTAGTGCTGGACATCAAGTGTGGGGCTCCTGGGGGCTCTGGGAACCCCTGGGTGGGCTGGAGGAGTGAGACAGAGGGCCTGGAGCTCTGCTGGGAGTGCTGGACAGCAAGTGTGGGGCTCATGGGGGCTCCCAGAGCCCCTGGGTGGGCTGGAGGAGTGTTAGAGAGGGCCTGGAGCTCTGCTGGGAGTGCTGGACAGCAAAGGTCAGGCTCTGGGAGCCCCTGAGTCAGATGGAGGAGTGTTGTGAGAGAGGGCCTGGAGCTCTGATGGGAGTGCTGGACAGCAAGTGTGGGGCTCTGGGTGGCCCTGGGTCATATGGAGAAGTGTTAGAGAGGCCCTGGAGCTCTTCAGGGAGTGCTGGAGAGCAAAGGTCAGGCTCTGGGAGCCCCTAGGTCAGATGGAGGAGTGTTAGAGAGGGCCTGGAGCTCTGCAGGAAGTGCTGGACAGCAAAGGTCAGGCTCTGGGAGCCCCTGAGTCAGATGGAGGAGTGTTAGAGAGGGCCTGGAGCTCTGCAGGAAGTGCTGGACAGCAAAGGTCAGGCTCTGGGAGCCCCTGAGTCAGATGGCGGAGTGTTAGAGAGGGCCTGGAGCTCTGCAGGGAGTGCTGGACAGCAAAGGTCAGGCTCTGGGTGACCCTGGGTGGGCTGGAGGAGTGTTAGAGAGGGCCTGGAGCTCTGCAGGTAGTGCTGGACAGCAAGTGTGGGGCTCCTGGGGGCTCTGGGAGCCCCTGGGTGGGCTGGAGGAGTGTGAGAGAGGGCCTGGAGCTCTGCTTGGAGTGCTGGAAAGCAAGTGTGGGGCTCCTGGGGGCTCTGGGAGCCCCTGGGTGGCCTGGAGGAGTGTTAGAGAGGGCCTGGAGCTCTGCAGGTAGTGCTGGACAGCAAGTGTGGGGCTCCTGGGGGCTCTGGGAGCCCCTGGGTGGGCTGGAGGAGTGTTAGAGAGGCCCTGGAGCTCTGCAGGGAGTGCTGGACAGCAGGTGTGGGGCTCTGGGAGCCCCTGGGTGGGCTGGAGGAGTGTTAGAGAGGCCCTGGAGCTCTGCAGGGAGTGCTGGACAGCAAGTGTGGGGCTCTGGGTGGCCCTGGGTCATATGGAGAAGTGTTAGAGAGGCCCTGGATCTCTTCAGGGAGTGCTGGAGAGCAAAGGTCAGGCTCTGGGAGCCCCTAGGTCAGATGGAGGAGTGTTAGAGAGGGCCTGGAGCTCTGCAGGTTGTGCTGGACAGCAAAGGTCAGGCTCTGGGAGCCCCTAGGTCAGATGGAGGAGTGTTAGAGAGGGCCTGGAGCTCTGCAGGAAGTGCTGGACAGCAAAGGTCAGGCTCTGGGAGCCCCTGAGTCAGATGGAGGAGTGTTAGAGAGGGCCTGGAGCTCTGCAGGAAGTGCTGGACAGCAAAGGTCAGGCTCTGGGTGACCCTGGGTGGGCTGGAGGAGTGTTAGAGAGGGCCTGGAGCTCTGCAGGTAGTGCTGGACAGCAAGTGTGGGGCTCCTGGGGGCTCTGGGAGCCCCTGGGTGGGCTGGAGGAGTGTTAGAGAGGCCCTGGAGCTCTGCAGGGAGTGCTGGACAGCAGGTGTGGGGCTCTGGGAGCCCCTGGGTGGGCTGGAGGAGTGTTAGAGAGGCCCTGGAGCTCTGCAGGGAGTGCTGGACAGCAAGTGTGGGGCTCTGGGTGGCCCTGGGTCATATGGAGAAGTGTTAGAGAGGCCCTGAATCTCTTCAGGGAGTGCTGGAGAGCAAAGGTCAGGCTCTGGGAGCCCCTAGGTCAGATGGAGGAGTGTTAGAGAGGGCCTGGAGCTCTGCAGGTTGTGCTGGACGGCAAAGGTCAGGCTCTGGGAGCCCCTAGGTCAGATGGAGGAGTGTTAGAGAGGGCCTGGAGCTCTGCAGGAAGTGCTGGACAGCAAAGGTCAGGCTCTGGGAGCCCCTGAGTCAGATGGAGGAGTGTTAGAGAGGGCCTGGAGCTCTGCAGGAAGTGCTGGACAGCAAAGGTCAGGCTCTGGGTGACCCTGGGTGGGCTGGAGGAGTGTTAGAGAGGGCCTGGAGCTCTGCAGGTAGTGCTGGACAGCAAGTGTGGGGCTCCTGGGGGCTCTGGGAGCCCCTGGGTGGGCTGGATGAGTGTTAGAGAGGGCCTGGAGCTCTGCAGGTAGTGCTGGACAGCAAGTGTGGGGCTCCTGGGGGCTCTGGGAGCCCCTGGGTGGGCTGGAGGAGTGAGACAGAGGGCCTGGAGCTCTGCTGGGAGTGCTGGACAGCAAAGGTCAGGCTCTGGGAGCCCCTGGGTGGGCTGGAGGAGTGTTAGAGAGGGCCTGGAGTTCTGCAGGTAGTGCTGGACAGCAAGTGTGGGGCTCCTGGGGGCTCTGGGAACCCCTAGGTGGGCTGGAGGAGTGAGACAGAGGGCCTGGAGCTCTGCTGGGAGTGCTGGACAGCAAGTGTGGGGCTCCTGGGGGCTCTGGGAGCCCCTGGGTGGGCTGGAGGAGTGTTAGAGAGGGCCTGGAGCTCTGCTGGGAGTGCTGGACAGCAAAGGTCAGGCTCTGGGAGCCCCTGGGTGCGCTGGAGGAGTGTGAGAGAGGGCCTGGAGCTCTGCAGGTAGTGCTGGACAGCAAGTGTGGGGCTCCTGGGGGCTCTGGGAACCCCTGGGTGGGCTGGAGGAGTGAGACAGAGGGCCTGGAGCTCTGCTGGGAGTGCTGGACAGCAAGTGTGGGGCTCCTGGGGGCTCTGGGAGCCCCTGGGTGGGCTGGAGGAGTGTGAGAGAGGGCCTGGAGCTCTGCAGGTAGTGCTGGAGACTAAGTGTGGGGCTCCTGGGGGCTCTGGGAGCCCCTGGGTGGGCTGGAGGAGTGAGACAGAAGGCCTGGAGCTCTGGTGGGAGTGCTGGACAGCAAGTGTGGGGCTCCTGGGGACTCTGGGAGCCCCTGGGTGGGCTGGAGGAGTGTTAGAGAGGGCCTGGAGCTCTGCTGGGAGTGCTGGACAGCAAGTGGGGGGCTCCTGGGAGCTCTGGGAGCCCCTGGGTGGGCTGGAGGAGTGAGACAGAGGGCCTGGAGCTCTGCTGGGAGTGCTGGACAGCAAATATGGGGCTCCTGGGGGCTCTGGGAGCCCCTGGGTGGGCTGGAGGAGTGTTAGAGAGGCCCTGGAGCTCTTCAGGGAGTGCTGGACAGCAAGTGTGGGGCTCTGGGAGCCCCTGGGTGGGCTGGAGGAGTGAGACAGAGGTCCTGGAGCTCTGCTGGGAGTGCTGGGCAGCAAGTGTGGGGCTCCTGGGGGCTCTGGGAGCCCATGGGTGGGCTGGAGGAGTGTGAGAGAGGGCCTGGAGCTCTGCTGGGAGTGCTAGACAGCAAGTGTGGGGATCATGGGGGCTCTGGGAGCCCCTGGGTGGGCTGGAGGAGTGTTAGAGAGGGCCTGGAGCTCTGCAGGTAGTGCTGGACAGCAAGTGTGGGGCTCCTGGGGGCTCTGGGTGCCCCTGGGTGGGCTGGAGGAATGTTAGAGAGGGCCTGGAGCTCTGCTGGGAGTGCTGGGCAGCAAGTGGGGGGCTCCTGGGAGCTCTGGGAGCCCCTGGGTGGGCTGGAGGAGTGAGACAGAGGGCCTGGAGCTCTGCTGGGAGTGCTGGACAGCAAATATGGGGCTCCTGGGGGCTCTGGGAGCCCCTGGGTGGGCTGGAGGAGTGTTAGAGAGGGCCTGGAGCTCTGCAGGTAGTGCTGGACAGCAAGTGTGGGGCTCCTGGGGGCTCTGGGAGCCCCTGGGTGGGCTGGAGGAGTGTGAGAGAGGGCCTGGAGCTATGCTGGGAGTGCTGGACAGCAAGTGTGGGGCTCTGGGTGGCCCTGGGTCATATGGAGAAGTGTTAGAGAGGCCCTGGATCTCTTCAGGGAGTGCTGGAGAGCAAAGGTCAGGCTCTGGGAGCCCCTAGGTCAGATGGAGGAGTGTTAGAGAGGGCCTGGAGCTCTGCATGTTGTGCTGGACAGCAAAGGTCAGGCTCTGGGAGCCCCTAGGTCAGATGGAGGAGTGTTAGAGAGGGCCTGGAGCTCTGCAGGCAGTGCTGGACAGCAAAGGTCAGGCTCTGGGAGCCCCTGAGTCAGATGGAGGAGTGTTAGAGAGGGCCTGGAGCTCTGCAGGAAGTGCTGGACAGCAAAGGTCAGGCTCTGGGTGACCCTGGGTGGGCTGGAGGAGTGTTAGAGAGGGCCTGGAGCTCTGCAGGTAGTGCTGGACAGCAAGTGTGGGGCTCCTGGGGGCTCTGGGAGCCCCTGGGTGGGCTGGAGGAGTGTTAGAGAGGCCCTGGAGCTCTGCAGGGAGTGCTGGACAGCAGGTGTGGGGCTCTGGGAGCCCCTGGGTGGGCTGGAGGAGTGTTAGAGAGGCCCTGGAGCTCTGCAGGGAGTGCTGGACAGCAAGTGTGGGGCTCTGGGTGGCCCTGGGTCATATGGAGAAGTGTTAGAGAGGCCCTGGATCTCTTCAGGGAGTGCTGGAGAGCAAAGGTCAGGCTCTGGGAGCCCCTAGGTCAGATGGAGGAGTGTTAGAGAGGGCCTGGAGCTCTGCAGGTTGTGCTGGACAGCAAAGGTCAGGCTCTGGGAGCCCCTAGGTCAGATGGAGGAGTGTTAGAGAGGGCCTGGAGCTCTGCAGGAAGTGCTGGACAGCAAAGGTCAGGCTCTGGGAGCCCCTGAGTCAGATGGAGGAGTGTTAGAGAGGGCCTGGAGCTCTGCAGGAAGTGCTGGACAGCAAAGGTCAGGCTCTGGGTGACCCTGGGTGGGCTGGAGGAGTGTTAGAGAGGGCCTGGAGCTCTGCAGGTAGTGCTGGACAGCAAGTGTGGGGCTCCTGGGGGCTCTGGGAGCCCCTGGGTGGGCTGGATGAGTGTTAGAGAGGGCCTGGAGCTCTGCAGGTAGTGCTGGACAGCAAGTGTGGGGCTCCTGGGGGCTCTGGGAGCCCCTGGGTGGGCTGGAGGAGTGAGACAGAGGGCCTGGAGCTCTGCTGGGAGTGCTGGACAGCAAAGGTCAGGCTCTGGGAGCCCCTGGGTGGGCTGGAGGAGTGAGACAGAGGTCCTGGAGCTCTGCTGGGAGTGCTGGACAGCAAAGGTCAGGCTCTGGGAGCCCCTGGGTGGGCTGGAGGAGTGTTAGAGAGGGCCTGGAGTTCTGCAGGTAGTGCTGGACAGCAAGTGTGGGGCTCCTGGGGGCTCTGGGAACCCCTAGGTGGGCTGGAGGAGTGAGACAGAGGGCCTGGAGCTCTGCTGGGAGTGCTGGACAGCAAGTGTGGGGCTCCTGGGGGCTCTGGGAGCCCCTGGGTGGGCTGGAGGAGTGTTAGAGAGGGCCTGGAGCTCTGCAGGTAGTGCTGGACATCAAGTGTGGGGCTCCTGGGGGCTCTGGGAACCCTTGGGTGGGCTGGAGGAGTGAGACAGAGGGCCTGGAGCTCTGCTGGGAGTGCTGGACAGCAAGTGTGGGGCTCATGGGGGCTCCCAGAGCCCCTGGGTGGGCTGGAGGAGTGTTAGAGAGGGCCTGGAGCTCTGCTGGGAGTGCTGGACAGCAAAGGTCAGGCTCTGGGAGCCCCTGAGTCAGATGGAGGAGTGTTGTGAGAGAGGGCCTGGAGCTCTGATGGGAGTGCTGGACAGCAAGTGTGGGGCTCTGGGTGGCCCTGGGTCATATGGAGAAGTGTTAGAGAGGCCCTGGAGCTCTTCAGGGAGTGCTGGAGAGCAAAGGTCAGGCTCTGGGAGCCCCTAGGTCAGATGGAGGAGTGTTAGAGAGGGCCTGGAGCTCTGCAGGAAGTGCTGGACAGCAAAGGTCAGGCTCTGGGTGACCCTGGGTGGGCTGGAGGAGTGTTAGAGAGGGCCTGGAGCTCTGCAGGCAGTGCTGGAGACTAAGTGTGGGGCTCCTGGGGGCTCTGGGAGCCCCTGGGTGGGCTGGAGGAGTGTGAGAGAGGGCCTGGAGCTCTGCTGGGAGTGCTGGACAGCAAGTGTGGGGCTCCTGGGGGCTCTGGGAGCCCCTGGGTGGGCTGGAGGAGTGTGAGAGAGGGCCTGGAGCTCTGCAGGTTGTGCTGGACAGCAAAGGTCAGGCTCTGGGAGCCCCTAGGTCAGATGGAGGAGTGTTAGAGAGGGCCTGGAGCTCTGCAGGAAGTGCTGGACAGCAAAGGTCAGGCTCTGGGAGCCCCTGAGTCAGATGGAGGAGTGTTAGAGAGGGCCTGGAGCTCTGCAGGAAGTGCTGGACAGCAAAGGTCAGGCTCTGGGTGACCCTGGGTGGGCTGGAGGAGTGTTAGAGAGGGCCTGGAGCTCTGCAGGTAGTGCTGGACAGCAAGTGTGGGGCTCCTGGGGGCTCTGGGAGCCCCTGGGTGGGCTGGATGAGTGTTAGAGAGGGCCTGGAGCTCTGCAGGTAGTGCTGGACAGCAAGTGTGGGGCTCCTGGGGGCTCTGGGAGCCCCTGGGTGGGCTGGAGGAGTGAGACAGAGGGCCTGGAGCTCTGCTGGGAGTGCTGGACAGCAAAGGTCAGGCTCTGGGAGCCCCTGGGTGGGCTGGAGGAGTGTTAGAGAGGGCCTGGAGTTCTGCAGGTAGTGCTGGACAGCAAGTGTGGGGCTCCTGGGGGCTCTGGGAACCCCTAGGTGGGCTGGAGGAGTGAGACAGAGGGCCTGGAGCTCTGCTGGGAGTGCTGGACAGCAAGTGTGGGGCTCCTGGGGGCTCTGGGAGCCCCTGGGTGGGCTGGAGGAGTGTTAGAGAGGGCCTGGAGCTCTGCTGGGAGTGCTGGACAGCAAAGGTCAGGCTCTGGGAGCCCCTGGGTGCGCTGGAGGAGTGTGAGAGAGGGCCTGGAGCTCTGCAGGTAGTGCTGGACAGCAAGTGTGGGGCTCCTGGGGGCTCTGGGAACCCCTGGGTGGGCTGGAGGAGTGAGACAGAGGGCCTGGAGCTCTGCTGGGAGTGCTGGACAGCAAGTGTGGGGCTCCTGGGGGCTCTGGGAGCCCCTGGGTGGGCTGGAGGAGTGTGAGAGAGGGCCTGGAGCTCTGCAGGTAGTGCTGGAGACTAAGTGTGGGGCTCCTGGGGGCTCTGGGAGCCCCTGGGTGGGCTGGAGGAGTGAGACAGAAGGCCTGGAGCTCTGGTGGGAGTGCTGGACAGCAAGTGTGGGGCTCCTGGGGACTCTGGGAGCCCCTGGGTGGGCTGGAGGAGTGTTAGAGAGGGCCTGGAGCTCTGCTGGGAGTGCTGGACAGCAAGTGGGGGGCTCCTGGGAGCTCTGGGAGCCCCTGGGTGGGCTGGAGGAGTGAGACAGAGGGCCTGGAGCTCTGCTGGGAGTGCTGGACAGCAAATATGGGGCTCCTGGGGGCTCTGGGAGCCCCTGGGTGGGCTGGAGGAGTGTTAGAGAGGCCCTGGAGCTCTTCAGGGAGTGCTGGACAGCAAGTGTGGGGCTCTGGGAGCCCCTGGGTGGGCTGGAGGAGTGAGACAGAGGTCCTGGAGCTCTGCTGGTAGTGCTGGGCAGCAAGTGTGGGGCTCCTGGGGGCTCTGGGAGCCCATGGGTGGGCTGGAGGAGTGTGAGAGAGGGCCTGGAGCTCTGCTGGGAGTGCTAGACAGCAAGTGTGGGGATCATGGGGGCTCTGGGAGCCCCTGGGTGGGCTGGAGGAGTGTTAGAGAGGGCCTGGAGCTCTGCAGGTAGTGCTGGACAGCAAGTGTGGGGCTCCTGGGGGCTCTGGGTGCCCCTGGGTGGGCTGGAGGAATGTTAGAGAGGGCCTGGAGCTCTGCTGGGAGTGCTGGGCAGCAAGTGGGGGGCTCCTGGGAGCTCTGGGAGCCCCTGGGTGGGCTGGAGGAGTGAGACAGAGGGCCTGGAGCTCTGCTGGGAGTGCTGGACAGCAAATATGGGGCTCCTGGGGGCTCTGGGAGCCCCTGGGTGGGCTGGAGGAGTGTTAGAGAGGGCCTGGAGCTCTGCAGGTAGTGCTGGACAGCAAGTGTGGGGCTCCTGGGGGCTCTGGGAGCCCCTGGGTGGGCTGGAGGAGTGTGAGAGAGGGCCTGGAGCTATGCTGGGAGTGCTGGACAGCAAGTGTGGGGCTCTGGGTGGCCCTGGGTCATATGGAGAAGTGTTAGAGAGGCCCTGGATCTCTTCAGGGAGTGCTGGAGAGCAAAGGTCAGGCTCTGGGAGCCCCTAGGTCAGATGGAGGAGTGTTAGAGAGGGCCTGGAGCTCTGCATGTTGTGCTGGACAGCAAAGGTCAGGCTCTGGGAGCCCCTAGGTCAGATGGAGGAGTGTTAGAGAGGGCCTGGAGCTCTGCAGGCAGTGCTGGACAGCAAAGGTCAGGCTCTGGGAGCCCCTGAGTCAGATGGAGGAGTGTTAGAGAGGGCCTGGAGCTCTGCAGGAAGTGCTGGACAGCAAAGGTCAGGCTCTGGGTGACCCTGGGTGGGCTGGAGGAGTGTTAGAGAGGGCCTGGAGCTCTGCAGGTAGTGCTGGACAGCAAGTGTGGGGCTCCTGGGGGCTCTGGGAGCCCCTGGGTGGGCTGGAGGAGTGTTAGAGAGGCCCTGGAGCTCTGCAGGGAGTGCTGGACAGCAGGTGTGGGGCTCTGGGAGCCCCTGGGTGGGCTGGAGGAGTGTTAGAGAGGCCCTGGAGCTCTGCAGGGAGTGCTGGACAGCAAGTGTGGGGCTCTGGGTGGCCCTGGGTCATATGGAGAAGTGTTAGAGAGGCCCTGGATCTCTTCAGGGAGTGCTGGAGAGCAAAGGTCAGGCTCTGGGAGCCCCTAGGTCAGATGGAGGAGTGTTAGAGAGGGCCTGGAGCTCTGCAGGTTGTGCTGGACAGCAAAGGTCAGGCTCTGGGAGCCCCTAGGTCAGATGGAGGAGTGTTAGAGAGGGCCTGGAGCTCTGCAGGAAGTGCTGGACAGCAAAGGTCAGGCTCTGGGAGCCCCTGAGTCAGATGGAGGAGTGTTAGAGAGGGCCTGGAGCTCTGCAGGAAGTGCTGGACAGCAAAGGTCAGGCTCTGGGTGACCCTGGGTGGGCTGGAGGAGTGTTAGAGAGGGCCTGGAGCTCTGCAGGTAGTGCTGGACAGCAAGTGTGGGGCTCCTGGGGGCTCTGGGAGCCCCTGGGTGGGCTGGATGAGTGTTAGAGAGGGCCTGGAGCTCTGCAGGTAGTGCTGGACAGCAAGTGTGGGGCTCCTGGGGGCTCTGGGAGCCCCTGGGTGGGCTGGAGGAGTGAGACAGAGGGCCTGGAGCTCTGCTGGGAGTGCTGGACAGCAAAGGTCAGGCTCTGGGAGCCCCTGGGTGGGCTGGAGGAGTGAGACAGAGGTCCTGGAGCTCTGCTGGGAGTGCTGGACAGCAAAGGTCAGGCTCTGGGAGCCCCTGGGTGGGCTGGAGGAGTGTTAGAGAGGGCCTGGAGTTCTGCAGGTAGTGCTGGACAGCAAGTGTGGGGCTCCTGGGGGCTCTGGGAACCCCTAGGTGGGCTGGAGGAGTGAGACAGAGGGCCTGGAGCTCTGCTGGGAGTGCTGGACAGCAAGTGTGGGGCTCCTGGGGGCTCTGGGAGCCCCTGGGTGGGCTGGAGGAGTGTTAGAGAGGGCCTGGAGCTCTGCAGGTAGTGCTGGACATCAAGTGTGGGGCTCCTGGGGGCTCTGGGAACCCTTGGGTGGGCTGGAGGAGTGAGACAGAGGGCCTGGAGCTCTGCTGGGAGTGCTGGACAGCAAGTGTGGGGCTCATGGGGGCTCCCAGAGCCCCTGGGTGGGCTGGAGGAGTGTTAGAGAGGGCCTGGAGCTCTGCTGGGAGTGCTGGACAGCAAAGGTCAGGCTCTGGGAGCCCCTGAGTCAGATGGAGGAGTGTTGTGAGAGAGGGCCTGGAGCTCTGATGGGAGTGCTGGACAGCAAGTGTGGGGCTCTGGGTGGCCCTGGGTCATATGGAGAAGTGTTAGAGAGGCCCTGGAGCTCTTCAGGGAGTGCTGGAGAGCAAAGGTCAGGCTCTGGGAGCCCCTAGGTCAGATGGAGGAGTGTTAGAGAGGGCCTGGAGCTCTGCAGGAAGTGCTGGACAGCAAAGGTCAGGCTCTGGGTGACCCTGGGTGGGCTGGAGGAGTGTTAGAGAGGGCCTGGAGCTCTGCAGGCAGTGCTGGAGACTAAGTGTGGGGCTCCTGGGGGCTCTGGGAGCCCCTGGGTGGGCTGGAGGAGTGTGAGAGAGGGCCTGGAGCTCTGCTGGGAGTGCTGGACAGCAAGTGTGGGGCTCCTGGGGGCTCTGGGAGCCCCTGGGTGGGCTGGAGGAGTGTGAGAGAGGGCCTGGAGCTCTGCAGGTTGTGCTGGACAGCAAAGGTCAGGCTCTGGGAGCCCCTAGGTCAGATGGAGGAGTGTTAGAGAGGGCCTGGAGCTCTGCAGGAAGTGCTGGACAGCAAAGGTCAGGCTCTGGGAGCCCCTGAGTCAGATGGAGGAGTGTTAGAGAGGGCCTGGAGCTCTGCAGGAAGTGCTGGACAGCAAAGGTCAGGCTCTGGGTGACCCTGGGTGGGCTGGAGGAGTGTTAGAGAGGGCCTGGAGCTCTGCAGGTAGTGCTGGACAGCAAGTGTGGGGCTCCTGGGGGCTCTGGGAGCCCCTGGGTGGGCTGGATGAGTGTTAGAGAGGGCCTGGAGCTCTGCAGGTAGTGCTGGACAGCAAGTGTGGGGCTCCTGGGGGCTCTGGGAGCCCCTGGGTGGGCTGGAGGAGTGAGACAGAGGGCCTGGAGCTCTGCTGGGAGTGCTGGACAGCAAAGGTCAGGCTCTGGGAGCCCCTGGGTGGGCTGGAGGAGTGTTAGAGAGGGCCTGGAGTTCTGCAGGTAGTGCTGGACAGCAAGTGTGGGGCTCCTGGGGGCTCTGGGAACCCCTAGGTGGGCTGGAGGAGTGAGACAGAGGGCCTGGAGCTCTGCTGGGAGTGCTGGACAGCAAGTGTGGGGCTCCTGGGGGCTCTGGGAGCCCCTGGGTGGGCTGGAGGAGTGTTAGAGAGGGCCTGGAGCTCTGCTGGGAGTGCTGGACAGCAAAGGTCAGGCTCTGGGAGCCCCTGGGTGCGCTGGAGGAGTGTGAGAGAGGGCCTGGAGCTCTGCAGGTAGTGCTGGACAGCAAGTGTGGGGCTCCTGGGGGCTCTGGGAACCCCTGGGTGGGCTGGAGGAGTGAGACAGAGGGCCTGGAGCTCTGCTGGGAGTGCTGGACAGCAAGTGTGGGGCTCCTGGGGGCTCTGGGAGCCCCTGGGTGGGCTGGAGGAGTGTGAGAGAGGGCCTGGAGCTCTGCAGGTAGTGCTGGAGACTAAGTGTGGGGCTCCTGGGGGCTCTGGGAGCCCCTGGGTGGGCTGGAGGAGTGAGACAGAAGGCCTGGAGCTCTGGTGGGAGTGCTGGACAGCAAGTGTGGGGCTCCTGGGGACTCTGGGAGCCCCTGGGTGGGCTGGAGGAGTGTTAGAGAGGGCCTGGAGCTCTGCTGGGAGTGCTGGACAGCAAGTGGGGGGCTCCTGGGAGCTCTGGGAGCCCCTGGGTGGGCTGGAGGAGTGAGACAGAGGGCCTGGAGCTCTGCTGGGAGTGCTGGACAGCAAATATGGGGCTCCTGGGGGCTCTGGGAGCCCCTGGGTGGGCTGGAGGAGTGTTAGAGAGGCCCTGGAGCTCTTCAGGGAGTGCTGGACAGCAAGTGTGGGGCTCTGGGAGCCCCTGGGTGGGCTGGAGGAGTGAGACAGAGGTCCTGGAGCTCTGCTGGGAGTGCTGGGCAGCAAGTGTGGGGCTCCTGGGGGCTCTGGGAGCCCATGGGTGGGCTGGAGGAGTGTGAGAGAGGGCCTGGAGCTCTGCTGGGAGTGCTGGACAGCAAGTATGGGGCTCATGGGGGCTCTGGGAGCCCCTGGGTGGGCTGGAGGAGTGTTAGAGAGGGCCTGGAGCTCTGCTGGGAGTGCTGGACAGCAAAGGTCAGGCTCTGGGAGCCCCTGAGTCAGATGGAGGAGTGTTGTGAGAGAGGGCCTGGAGCTCTGATGGGAGTGCTGGACAGCAAGTGTGGGGCTCTGGGTGGCCCTGGGTCATATGGAGAAGTGTTAGAGAGGCCCTGGAGCTCTTCAGGGAGTGCTGGAGAGCAAAGGTCAGGCTCTGGGAGCCCCTAGGTCAGATGGAGGAGTGTTAGAGAGGGCCTGGAGCTCTGCAGGAAGTGCTGGACAGCAAAGGTCAGGCTCTGGGAGCCCCTGAGTCAGATGGAGGAGTGTTAGAGAGGGCCTGGAGCTCTGCAGGAAGTGCTGGACAGCAAAGGTCAGGCTCTGGGAGCCCCTGAGTCAGATGGCGGAGTGTTAGAGAGGGCCTGGAGCTCTGCAGGGAGTGCTGGACAGCAAAGGTCAGGCTCTGGGTGACCCTGGGTGGGCTGGAGGAGTGTTAGAGAGGGCCTGGAGCTCTGCAGGTAGTGCTGGACAGCAAGTGTGGGGCTCCTGGGGGCTCTGGGAGCCCCTGGGTGGGCTGGAGGAGTGTGAGAGAGGGCCTGGAGCTCTGCTTGGAGTGCTGGAAAGCAAGTGTGGGGCTCCTGGGGGCTCTGGGAGCCCCTGGGTGACCTGGAGGAGTGTTAGAGAGGGCCTGGAGCTCTGCAGGTAGTGCTGGACAGCAAGTGTGGGGCTCCTGGGGGCTCTGGGAGCCCCTGGGTGGGCTGGAGGAGTGTTAGAGAGGCCCTGGAGCTCTGCAGGGAGTGCTGGACAGCAGGTGTGGGGCTCTGGGAGCCCCTGGGTGGGCTGGAGGAGTGTTAGAGAGGCCCTGGAGCTCTGCAGGGAGTGCTGGACAGCAAGTGTGGGGCTCTGGGTGGCCCTGGGTCATATGGAGAAGTGTTAGAGAGGCCCTGGATCTCTTCAGGGAGTGCTGGAGAGCAAAGGTCAGGCTCTGGGAGCCCCTAGGTCAGATGGAGGAGTGTTAGAGAGGGCCTGGAGCTCTGCAGGTTGTGCTGGACAGCAAAGGTCAGGCTCTGGGAGCCCCTAGGTCAGATGGAGGAGTGTTAGAGAGGGCCTGGAGCTCTGCAGGAAGTGCTGGACAGCAAAGGTCAGGCTCTGGGAGCCCCTGAGTCAGATGGAGGAGTGTTAGAGAGGGCCTGGAGCTCTGCAGGAAGTGCTGGACAGCAAAGGTCAGGCTCTGGGTGACCCTGGGTGGGCTGGAGGAGTGTTAGAGAGGGCCTGGAGCTCTGCAGGTAGTGCTGGACAGCAAGTGTGGGGCTCCTGGGGGCTCTGGGAGCCCCTGGGTGGGCTGGAGGAGTGTTAGAGAGGCCCTGGAGCTCTGCAGGGAGTGCTGGACAGCAAGTGTGGGGCTCTGGGTGGCCCTGGGTCATATGGAGAAGTGTTAGAGAGGCCCTGAATCTCTTCAGGGAGTGCTGGAGAGCAAAGGTCAGGCTCTGGGAGCCCCTAGGTCAGATGGAGGAGTGTTAGAGAGGCCCTGGAGCTCTGCAGGGAGTGCTGGACAGCAGGTGTGGGGCTCTGGGAGCCCCTGGGTGGGCTGGAGGAGTGTTAGAGAGGCCCTGGAGCTCTGCAGGGAGTGCTGGACAGCAAGTGTGGGGCTCTGGGTGGCCCTGGGTCATATGGAGAAGTGTTAGAGAGGCCCTGAATCTCTTCAGGGAGTGCTGGAGAGCAAAGGTCAGGCTCTGGGAGCCCCTAGGTCAGATGGAGGAGTGTTAGAGAGGGCCTGGAGCTCTGCAGGTTGTGCTGGACAGCAAAGGTCAGGCTCTGGGAGCCCCTAGGTCAGATGGAGGAGTGTTAGAGAGGGCCTGGAGCTCTGCAGGAAGTGCTGGACAGCAAAGGTCAGGCTCTGGGAGCCCCTGAGTCAGATGGAGGAGTGTTAGAGAGGGCCTGGAGCTCTGCAGGAAGTGCTGGACAGCAAAGGTCAGGCTCTGGGTGACCCTGGGTGGGCTGGAGGAGTGTTAGAGAGGGCCTGGAGCTCTGCAGGTAGTGCTGGACAGCAAGTGTGGGGCTCCTGGGGGCTCTGGGAGCCCCTGGGTGGGCTGGATGAGTGTTAGAGAGGGCCTGGAGCTCTGCAGGTAGTGCTGGACAGCAAGTGTGGGGCTCCTGGGGGCTCTGGGAGCCCCTGGGTGGGCTGGAGGAGTGAGACAGAGGGCCTGGAGCTCTGCTGGGAGTGCTGGACAGCAAAGGTCAGGCTCTGGGAGCCCCTGGGTGGGCTGGAGGAGTGTTAGAGAGGGCCTGGAGTTCTGCAGGTAGTGCTGGACAGCAAGTGTGGGGCTCCTGGGGGCTCTGGGAACCCCTAGGTGGGCTGGAGGAGTGAGACAGAGGGCCTGGAGCTCTGCTGGGAGTGCTGGACAGCAAGTGTGGGGCTCCTGGGGGCTCTGGGAGCCCCTGGGTGGGCTGGAGGAGTGTTAGAGAGGGCCTGGAGCTCTGCTGGGAGTGCTGGACAGCAAAGGTCAGGCTCTGGGAGCCCCTGGGTGCGCTGGAGGAGTGTGAGAGAGGGCCTGGAGCTCTGCAGGTAGTGCTGGACAGCAAGTGTGGGGCTCCTGGGGGCTCTGGGAACCCCTGGGTGGGCTGGAGGAGTGAGACAGAGGGCCTGGAGCTCTGCTGGGAGTGCTGGACAGCAAGTGTGGGGCTCCTGGGGGCTCTGGGAGCCCCTGGGTGGGCTGGAGGAGTGTGAGAGAGGGCCTGGAGCTCTGCAGGTAGTGCTGGAGACTAAGTGTGGGGCTCCTGGGGGCTCTGGGAGCCCCTGGGTGGGCTGGAGGAGTGAGACAGAAGGCCTGGAGCTCTGGTGGGAGTGCTGGACAGCAAGTGTGGGGCTCCTGGGGACTCTGGGAGCCCCTGGGTGGGCTGGAGGAGTGTTAGAGAGGGCCTGGAGCTCTGCTGGGAGTGCTGGACAGCAAGTGGGGGGCTCCTGGGAGCTCTGGGAGCCCCTGGGTGGGCTGGAGGAGTGAGACAGAGGGCCTGGAGCTCTGCTGGGAGTGCTGGACAGCAAATATGGGGCTCCTGGGGGCTCTGGGAGCCCCTGGGTGGGCTGGAGGAGTGTTAGAGAGGCCCTGGAGCTCTTCAGGGAGTGCTGGACAGCAAGTGTGGGGCTCTGGGAGCCCCTGGGTGGGCTGGAGGAGTGAGACAGAGGTCCTGGAGCTCTGCTGGGAGTGCTGGGCAGCAAGTGTGGGGCTCCTGGGGGCTCTGGGAGCCCATGGGTGGGCTGGAGGAGTGTGAGAGAGGGCCTGGAGCTCTGCTGGGAGTGCTGGACAGCAAGTATGGGGCTCATGGGGGCTCTGGGAGCCCCTGGGTGGGCTGGAGGAGTGTTAGAGAGGGCCTGGAGCTCTGCTGGGAGTGCTGGACAGCAAAGGTCAGGCTCTGGGAGCCCCTGAGTCAGATGGAGGAGTGTTGTGAGAGAGGGCCTGGAGCTCTGATGGGAGTGCTGGACAGCAAGTGTGGGGCTCTGGGTGGCCCTGGGTCATATGGAGAAGTGTTAGAGAGGCCCTGGAGCTCTTCAGGGAGTGCTGGAGAGCAAAGGTCAGGCTCTGGGAGCCCCTAGGTCAGATGGAGGAGTGTTAGAGAGGGCCTGGAGCTCTGCAGGAAGTGCTGGACAGCAAAGGTCAGGCTCTGGGAGCCCCTGAGTCAGATGGAGGAGTGTTAGAGAGGGCCTGGAGCTCTGCAGGAAGTGCTGGACAGCAAAGGTCAGGCTCTGGGAGCCCCTGAGTCAGATGGCGGAGTGTTAGAGAGGGCCTGGAGCTCTGCAGGGAGTGCTGGACAGCAAAGGTCAGGCTCTGGGTGACCCTGGGTGGGCTGGAGGAGTGTTAGAGAGGGCCTGGAGCTCTGCAGGTAGTGCTGGACAGCAAGTGTGGGGCTCCTGGGGGCTCTGGGAGCCCCTGGGTGGGCTGGAGGAGTGTGAGAGAGGGCCTGGAGCTCTGCTTGGAGTGCTGGAAAGCAAGTGTGGGGCTCCTGGGGGCTCTGGGAGCCCCTGGGTGACCTGGAGGAGTGTTAGAGAGGGCCTGGAGCTCTGCAGGTAGTGCTGGACAGCAAGTGTGGGGCTCCTGGGGGCTCTGGGAGCCCCTGGGTGGGCTGGAGGAGTGTTAGAGAGGCCCTGGAGCTCTGCAGGGAGTGCTGGACAGCAGGTGTGGGGCTCTGGGAGCCCCTGGGTGGGCTGGAGGAGTGTTAGAGAGGCCCTGGAGCTCTGCAGGGAGTGCTGGACAGCAAGTGTGGGGCTCTGGGTGGCCCTGGGTCATATGGAGAAGTGTTAGAGAGGCCCTGGATCTCTTCAGGGAGTGCTGGAGAGCAAAGGTCAGGCTCTGGGAGCCCCTAGGTCAGATGGAGGAGTGTTAGAGAGGGCCTGGAGCTCTGCAGGTTGTGCTGGACAGCAAAGGTCAGGCTCTGGGAGCCCCTAGGTCAGATGGAGGAGTGTTAGAGAGGGCCTGGAGCTCTGCAGGAAGTGCTGGACAGCAAAGGTCAGGCTCTGGGAGCCCCTGAGTCAGATGGAGGAGTGTTAGAGAGGGCCTGGAGCTCTGCAGGAAGTGCTGGACAGCAAAGGTCAGGCTCTGGGTGACCCTGGGTGGGCTGGAGGAGTGTTAGAGAGGGCCTGGAGCTCTGCAGGTAGTGCTGGACAGCAAGTGTGGGGCTCCTGGGGGCTCTGGGAGCCCCTGGGTGGGCTGGAGGAGTGTTAGAGAGGCCCTGGAGCTCTGCAGGGAGTGCTGGACAGCAAGTGTGGGGCTCTGGGTGGCCCTGGGTCATATGGAGAAGTGTTAGAGAGGCCCTGAATCTCTTCAGGGAGTGCTGGAGAGCAAAGGTCAGGCTCTGGGAGCCCCTAGGTCAGATGGAGGAGTGTTAGAGAGGCCCTGGAGCTCTGCAGGGAGTGCTGGACAGCAGGTGTGGGGCTCTGGGAGCCCCTGGGTGGGCTGGAGGAGTGTTAGAGAGGCCCTGGAGCTCTGCAGGGAGTGCTGGACAGCAAGTGTGGGGCTCTGGGTGGCCCTGGGTCATATGGAGAAGTGTTAGAGAGGCCCTGAATCTCTTCAGGGAGTGCTGGAGAGCAAAGGTCAGGCTCTGGGAGCCCCTAGGTCAGATGGAGGAGTGTTAGAGAGGGCCTGGAGCTCTGCAGGTTGTGCTGGACAGCAAAGGTCAGGCTCTGGGAGCCCCTAGGTCAGATGGAGGAGTGTTAGAGAGGGCCTGGAGCTCTGCAGGAAGTGCTGGACAGCAAAGGTCAGGCTCTGGGAGCCCCTGAGTCAGATGGAGGAGTGTTAGAGAGGGCCTGGAGCTCTGCAGGAAGTGCTGGACAGCAAAGGTCAGGCTCTGGGTGACCCTGGGTGGGCTGGAGGAGTGTTAGAGAGGGCCTGGAGCTCTGCAGGTAGTGCTGGACAGCAAGTGTGGGGCTCCTGGGGGCTCTGGGAGCCCCTGGGTGGGCTGGATGAGTGTTAGAGAGGGCCTGGAGCTCTGCAGGTAGTGCTGGACAGCAAGTGTGGGGCTCCTGGGGGCTCTGGGAGCCCCTGGGTGGGCTGGAGGAGTGAGACAGAGGGCCTGGAGCTCTGCTGGGAGTGCTGGACAGCAAAGGTCAGGCTCTGGGAGCCCCTGGGTGGGCTGGAGGAGTGAGACAGAGGTCCTGGAGCTCTGCTGGGAGTGCTGGACAGCAAAGGTCAGGCTCTGGGAGCCCCTGGGTGGGCTGGAGGAGTGTTAGAGAGGGCCTGGAGTTCTGCAGGTAGTGCTGGACAGCAAGTGTGGGGCTCCTGGGGGCTCTGGGAACCCCTAGGTGGGCTGGAGGAGTGAGACAGAGGGCCTGGAGCTCTGCTGGGAGTGCTGGACAGCAAGTGTGGGGCTCCTGGGGGCTCTGGGAGCCCCTGGGTGGGCTGGAGGAGTGTTAGAGAGGGCCTGGAGCTCTGCAGGTAGTGCTGGACATCAAGTGTGGGGCTCCTGGGGGCTCTGGGAACCCCTGGGTGGGCTGGAGGAGTGAGACAGAGGGCCTGGAGCTCTGCTGGGAGTGCTGGACAGCAAGTGTGGGGCTCATGGGGGCTCCCAGAGCCCCTGGGTGGGCTGGAGGAGTGTTAGAGAGGGCCTGGAGCTCTGCTGGGAGTGCTGGACAGCAAAGGTCAGGCTCTGGGAGCCCCTGAGTCAGATGGAGGAGTGTTGTGAGAGAGGGCCTGGAGCTCTGATGGGAGTGCTGGACAGCAAGTGTGGGGCTCTGGGTGGCCCTGGGTCATATGGAGAAGTGTTAGAGAGGCCCTGGAGCTCTTCAGGGAGTGCTGGAGAGCAAAGGTCAGGCTCTGGGAGCCCCTAGGTCAGATGGAGGAGTGTTAGAGAGGGCCTGGAGCTCTGCAGGTAGTGCTGGACAGCAAGTGTGGGGCTCCTGGGGGCTCTGGGAGCCCCTGGGTGGGCTGGATGAGTGTTAGAGAGGGCCTGGAGCTCTGCAGGTAGTGCTGGACAGCAAGTGTGGGGCTCCTGGGGGCTCTGGGAGCCCCTGGGTGGGCTGGAGGAGTGAGACAGAGGGCCTGGAGCTCTGCTGGGAGTGCTGGACAGCAAAGGTCAGGCTCTGGGAGCCCCTGGGTGGGCTGGAGGAGTGTTAGAGAGGGCCTGGAGTTCTGCAGGTAGTGCTGGACAGCAAGTGTGGGGCTCCTGGGGGCTCTGGGAACCCCTAGGTGGGCTGGAGGAGTGAGACAGAGGGCCTGGAGCTCTGCTGGGAGTGCTGGACAGCAAGTGTGGGGCTCCTGGGGGCTCTGGGAGCCCCTGGGTGGGCTGGAGGAGTGTTAGAGAGGGCCTGGAGCTCTGCTGGGAGTGCTGGACAGCAAAGGTCAGGCTCTGGGAGCCCCTGGGTGCGCTGGAGGAGTGTGAGAGAGGGCCTGGAGCTCTGCAGGTAGTGCTGGACAGCAAGTGTGGGGCTCCTGGGGGCTCTGGGAACCCCTGGGTGGGCTGGAGGAGTGAGACAGAGGGCCTGGAGCTCTGCTGGGAGTGCTGGACAGCAAGTGTGGGGCTCCTGGGGGCTCTGGGAGCCCCTGGGTGGGCTGGAGGAGTGTGAGAGAGGGCCTGGAGCTCTGCAGGTAGTGCTGGAGACTAAGTGTGGGGCTCCTGGGGGCTCTGGGAGCCCCTGGGTGGGCTGGAGGAGTGAGACAGAAGGCCTGGAGCTCTGGTGGGAGTGCTGGACAGCAAGTGTGGGGCTCCTGGGGACTCTGGGAGCCCCTGGGTGGGCTGGAGGAGTGTTAGAGAGGGCCTGGAGCTCTGCTGGGAGTGCTGGACAGCAAGTGGGGGGCTCCTGGGAGCTCTGGGAGCCCCTGGGTGGGCTGGAGGAGTGAGACAGAGGGCCTGGAGCTCTGCTGGGAGTGCTGGACAGCAAATATGGGGCTCCTGGGGGCTCTGGGAGCCCCTGGGTGGGCTGGAGGAGTGTTAGAGAGGCCCTGGAGCTCTTCAGGGAGTGCTGGACAGCAAGTGTGGGGCTCTGGGAGCCCCTGGGTGGGCTGGAGGAGTGAGACAGAGGTCCTGGAGCTCTGCTGGGAGTGCTGGGCAGCAAGTGTGGGGCTCCTGGGGGCTCTGGGAGCCCATGGGTGGGCTGGAGGAGTGTGAGAGAGGGCCTGGAGCTCTGCTGGGAGTGCTGGACAGCAAGTATGGGGCTCATGGGGGCTCTGGGAGCCCCTGGGTGGGCTGGAGGAGTGTTAGAGAGGGCCTGGAGCTCTGCAGGTAGTGCTGGACAGCAAGTGTGGGGCTCCTGGGGGCTCTGGGTGCCCCTGGGTGGGCTGGAGGAATGTTAGAGAGGGCCTGGAGCTCTGCTGGGAGTGCTGGGCAGCAAGTGGGGGGCTCCTGGGAGCTCTGGGAGCCCCTGGGTGGGCTGGAGGAGTGAGACAGAGGGCCTGGAGCTCTGCTGGGAGTGCTGGACAGCAAATATGGGGCTCCTGGGGGCTCTGGGAGCCCCTGGGTGGGCTGGAGGAGTGTTAGAGAGGGCCTGGAGCTCTGCTGGGAGTGCTGGACAGCAAGTGGGGGGCTCCTGGGGGCTCTGGGTGCCCCTGGGTGGGCTGGAGAAGTTTTACAGAGGGCCTGGAGCTCTGCTGGGAGTGCTGGACAGCAAGTGTGGGTCTCTGGGAGCCCCTGGGTGGGCTGGAGGAGTGTTAGAGAGGCCCTGGAGCTCTTCAGGGAGTGCTGGACAGCAAGTGTGGGGCTCTGGGAGCCCCTGGGTGGGCTGGAGGAGTGAGACAGAGGTCCTGGAGCTCTGCTGGGAGTGCTGGGCAGCAAGTGTGGGGCTCCTGGGGGCTCTGGGAGCCCATGGGTGGGCTGGAGGAGTGTGAGAGAGGGCCTGGAGCTCTGCTGGGAGTGCTAGACAGCAAGTGTGGGGATCATGGGGGCTCTGGGAGCCCCTGGGTGGGCTGGAGGAGTGTTAGAGAGGGCCTGGAGCTCTGCAGGTAGTGCTGGACAGCAAGTGTGGGGCTCCTGGGGGCTCTGGGTGCCCCTGGGTGGGCTGGAGGAATGTTAGAGAGGGCCTGGAGCTCTGCTGGGAGTGCTGGACAGCAAGTGGGGGGCTCCTGGGAGCTATGGGAGCCCCTGGGTGGGCTGGAGGAGTGAGACAGAGGGCCTGGAGCTCTGCTGGGAGTGCTGGACAGCAAATATGGGGCTCCTGGGGGCTCTGGGAGCCCCTGGGTGGGCTGGAGGAGTGTTAGAGAGGGCCTGGAGCTCTGCTGGGAGTGCTGGACAGCAAGTGGGGGGCTCCTGGGGGCTCTGGGTGCCCCTGGGTGGGCTGGAGAAGTTTTACAGAGGGCCTGGAGCTCTGCTGGGAGTGCTGGACAGCAAGTGTGGGGCTCTGGGAGCCCCTGGGTGGGCTGGAGGAGTGTTAGAGAGGGCCTGGAGCTCTGCTGGGAGTGCTGGACAGCAAGTGGGGGGCTCCTGGGGGCTCTGGGTGCCCCTGGGTGGGCTGGAGAAGTTTTACAGAGGGCCTGGAGCTCTGCTGGGAGTGCTGGACAGCAAGTGTGGGTCTCTGGGAGCCCCTGGGTGGGCTGGAGGAGTGTTAGAGAGGCCCTGGAGCTCTTCAGGGAGTGCTGGACAGCAAGTGTGGGGCTCTGGGAGCCCCTGGGTGGGCTGGAGGAGTGAGACAGAGGTCCTGGAGCTCTGCTGGGAGTGCTGGGCAGCAAGTGTGGGGCTCCTGGGGGCTCTGGGAGCCCATGGGTGGGCTGGAGGAGTGTGAGAGAGGGCCTGGAGCTCTGCTGGGAGTGCTAGACAGCAAGTGTGGGGATCATGGGGGCTCTGGGAGCCCCTGGGTGGGCTGGAGGAGTGTTAGAGAGGGCCTGGAGCTCTGCAGGTAGTGCTGGACAGCAAGTGTGGGGCTCCTGGGGGCTCTGGGTGCCCCTGGGTGGGCTGGAGGAATGTTAGAGAGGGCCTGGAGCTCTGCTGGGAGTGCTGGGCAGCAAGTGGGGGGCTCCTGGGAGCTCTGGGAGCCCCTGGGTGGGCTGGAGGAGTGAGACAGAGGGCCTGGAGCTCTGCTGGGAGTGCTGGACAGCAAATATGGGGCTCCTGGGGGCTCTGGGAGCCCCTGGGTGGGCTGGAGGAGTGTTAGAGAGGGCCTGGAGCTCTGCAGGTAGTGCTGGACAGCAAGTGTGGGGCTCCTGGGGGCTCTGGGAGCCCCTGGGTGGGCTGGAGGAGTGTGAGAGAGGGCCTGGAGCTATGCTGGGAGTGCTGGACAGCAAGTGTGGGGCTCTGGGTGGCCCTGGGTCATATGGAGAAGTGTTAGAGAGGCCCTGGATCTCTTCAGGGAGTGCTGGAGAGCAAAGGTCAGGCTCTGGGAGCCCCTAGGTCAGATGGAGGAGTGTTAGAGAGGGCCTGGAGCTCTGCATGTTGTGCTGGACAGCAAAGGTCAGGCTCTGGGAGCCCCTAGGTCAGATGGAGGAGTGTTAGAGAGGGCCTGGAGCTCTGCAGGCAGTGCTGGACAGCAAAGGTCAGGCTCTGGGAGCCCCTGAGTCAGATGGAGGAGTGTTAGAGAGGGCCTGGAGCTCTGCAGGAAGTGCTGGACAGCAAAGGTCAGGCTCTGGGTGACCCTGGGTGGGCTGGAGGAGTGTTAGAGAGGGCCTGGAGCTCTGCAGGTAGTGCTGGACAGCAAGTGTGGGGCTCCTGGGGGCTCTGGGAGCCCCTGGGTGGGCTGGAGGAGTGTTAGAGAGGCCCTGGAGCTCTGCAGGGAGTGCTGGACAGCAGGTGTGGGGCTCTGGGAGCCCCTGGGTGGGCTGGAGGAGTGTTAGAGAGGCCCTGGAGCTCTGCAGGGAGTGCTGGACAGCAAGTGTGGGGCTCTGGGTGGCCCTGGGTCATATGGAGAAGTGTTAGAGAGGCCCTGGATCTCTTCAGGGAGTGCTGGAGAGCAAAGGTCAGGCTCTGGGAGCCCCTAGGTCAGATGGAGGAGTGTTAGAGAGGGCCTGGAGCTCTGCAGGTTGTGCTGGACGGCAAAGGTCAGGCTCTGGGAGCCCCTAGGTCAGATGGAGGAGTGTTAGAGAGGGCCTGGAGCTCTGCAGGAAGTGCTGGACAGCAAAGGTCAGGCTCTGGGAGCCCCTGAGTCAGATGGAGGAGTGTTAGAGAGGGCCTGGAGCTCTGCAGGAAGTGCTGGACAGCAAAGGTCAGGCTCTGGGTGACCCTGGGTGGGCTGGAGGAGTGTTAGAGAGGGCCTGGAGCTCTGCAGGTAGTGCTGGACAGCAAGTGTGGGGCTCCTGGGGGCTCTGGGAGCCCCTGGGTGGGCTGGATGAGTGTTAGAGAGGGCCTGGAGCTCTGCAGGTAGTGCTGGACAGCAAGTGTGGGGCTCCTGGGGGCTCTGGGAGCCCCTGGGTGGGCTGGAGGAGTGAGACAGAGGGCCTGGAGCTCTGCTGGGAGTGCTGGACAGCAAAGGTCAGGCTCTGGGAGCCCCTGGGTGGGCTGGAGGAGTGAGACAGAGGTCCTGGAGCTCTGCTGGGAGTGCTGGACAGCAAAGGTCAGGCTCTGGGAGCCCCTGGGTGGGCTGGAGGAGTGTTAGAGAGGGCCTGGAGTTCTGCAGGTAGTGCTGGACAGCAAGTGTGGGGCTCCTGGGGGCTCTGGGAACCCCTAGGTGGGCTGGAGGAGTGAGACAGAGGGCCTGGAGCTCTGCTGGGAGTGCTGGACAGCAAGTGTGGGGCTCCTGGGGGCTCTGGGAGCCCCTGGGTGGGCTGGAGGAGTGTTAGAGAGGGCCTGGAGCTCTGCAGGTAGTGCTGGACATCAGGTGTGGGGCTCCTGGGGGCTCTGGGAACCCTTGGGTGGGCTGGAGGAGTGAGACAGAGGGCCTGGAGCTCTGCTGGGAGTGCTGGACAGCAAGTGTGGGGCTCATGGGGGCTCCCAGAGCCCCTGGGTGGGCTGGAGGAGTGTTAGAGAGGGCCTGGAGCTCTGCTGGGAGTGCTGGACAGCAAAGGTCAGGCTCTGGGAGCCCCTGAGTCAGATGGAGGAGTGTTGTGAGAGAGGGCCTGGAGCTCTGATGGGAGTGCTGGACAGCAAGTGTGGGGCTCTGGGTGGCCCTGGGTCATATGGAGAAGTGTTAGAGAGGCCCTGGAGCTCTTCAGGGAGTGCTGGAGAGCAAAGGTCAGGCTCTGGGAGCCCCTAGGTCAGATGGAGGAGTGTTAGAGAGGGCCTGGAGCTCTGCAGGAAGTGCTGGACAGCAAAGGTCAGGCTCTGGGTGACCCTGGGTGGGCTGGAGGAGTGTTAGAGAGGGCCTGGAGCTCTGCAGGCAGTGCTGGAGACTAAGTGTGGGGCTCCTGGGGGCTCTGGGAGTCCCTGGGTGGGCTGGAGGAGTGTGAGAGAGGGCCTGGAGCTCTGCTGGGAGTGCTGGACAGCAAGTGTGGGGCTCCTGGGGGCTCTGGGAGCCCCTGGGTGGGCTGGAGGAGTGTGAGAGAGGGCCTGGAGCTCTGCAGGTTGTGCTGGACAGCAAAGGTCAGGCTCTGGGAGCCCCTAGGTCAGATGGAGGAGTGTTAGAGAGGGCCTGGAGCTCTGCAGGAAGTGCTGGACAGCAAAGGTCAGGCTCTGGGAGCCCCTGAGTCAGATGGAGGAGTGTTAGAGAGGGCCTGGAGCTCTGCAGGAAGTGCTGGACAGCAAAGGTCAGGCTCTGGGTGACCCTGGGTGGGCTGGAGGAGTGTTAGAGAGGGCCTGGAGCTCTGCAGGTAGTGCTGGACAGCAAGTGTGGGGCTCCTGGGGGCTCTGGGAGCCCCTGGGTGGGCTGGATGAGTGTTAGAGAGGGCCTGGAGCTCTGCAGGTAGTGCTGGACAGCAAGTGTGGGGCTCCTGGGGGCTCTGGGAGCCCCTGGGTGGGCTGGAGGAGTGAGACAGAGGGCCTGGAGCTCTGCTGGGAGTGCTGGACAGCAAAGGTCAGGCTCTGGGAGCCCCTGGGTGGGCTGGAGGAGTGTTAGAGAGGGCCTGGAGTTCTGCAGGTAGTGCTGGACAGCAAGTGTGGGGCTCCTGGGGGCTCTGGGAACCCCTAGGTGGGCTGGAGGAGTGAGACAGAGGGCCTGGAGCTCTGCTGGGAGTGCTGGACAGCAAGTGTGGGGCTCCTGGGGGCTCTGGGAGCCCCTGGGTGGGCTGGAGGAGTGTTAGAGAGGGCCTGGAGCTCTGCTGGGAGTGCTGGACAGCAAAGGTCAGGCTCTGGGAGCCCCTGGGTGCGCTGGAGGAGTGTGAGAGAGGGCCTGGAGCTCTGCAGGTAGTGCTGGACAGCAAGTGTGGGGCTCCTGGGGGCTCTGGGAACCCCTGGGTGGGCTGGAGGAGTGAGACAGAGGGCCTGGAGCTCTGCTGGGAGTGCTGGACAGCAAGTGTGGGGCTCCTGGGGGCTCTGGGAGCCCCTGGGTGGGCTGGAGGAGTGTGAGAGAGGGCCTGGAGCTCTGCAGGTAGTGCTGGACAGCAAGTGGGGGGCTCCTGGGAGCTCTGGGAGCCCCTGGGTGGGCTGGAGGAGTGAGACAGAGGGCCTGGAGCTCTGCTGGGAGTGCTGGACAGCAAATATGGGGCTCCTGGGGGCTCTGGGAGCCCCTGGGTGGGCTGGAGGAGTGTTAGAGAGGCCCTGGAGCTCTTCAGGGAGTGCTGGACAGCAAGTGTGGGGCTCTGGGAGCCCCTGGGTGGGCTGGAGGAGTGAGACAGAGGTCCTGGAGCTCTGCTGGGAGTGCTGGGCAGCAAGTGTGGGGCTCCTGGGGGCTCTGGGAGCCCATGGGTGGGCTGGAGGAGTGTGAGAGAGGGCCTGGAGCTCTGCTGGGAGTGCTGGACAGCAAGTATGGGGCTCATGGGGGCTCTGGGAGCCCCTGGGTGGGCTGGAGGAGTGTTAGAGAGGGCCTGGAGCTCTGCAGGTAGTGCTGGACAGCAAGTGTGGGGCTCCTGGGAGCTCTGGGAGCCCCTGGGTGGGCTGGAGGAGTGAGACAGAGGGCCTGGAGCTCTGCTGGGAGTGCTGGACAGCAAATATGGGGCTCCTGGGGGCTCTGGGAGCCCCTGGGTGGGCTGGAGGAGTGTTAGAGAGGGCCTGGAGCTCTGCTGGGAGTGCTGGACAGCAAGTGGGGGGCTCCTGGGGGCTCTGGGTGCCCCTGGGTGGGCTGGAGAAGTTTTACAGAGGGCCTGGAGCTCTGCTGGGAGTGCTGGACAGCAAGTGTGGGTCTCTGGGAGCCCCTGGGTGGGCTGGAGGAGTGTTAGAGAGGCCCTGGAGCTCTTCAGGGAGTGCTGGACAGCAAGTGTGGGGCTCTGGGAGCCCCTGGGTGGGCTGGAGGAGTGAGACAGAGGTCCTGGAGCTCTGCTGGGAGTGCTGGGCAGCAAGTGTGGGGCTCCTGGGGGCTCTGGGAGCCCATGGGTGGGCTGGAGGAGTGTGAGAGAGGGCCTGGAGCTCTGCTGGGAGTGCTAGACAGCAAGTGTGGGGATCATGGGGGCTCTGGGAGCCCCTGGGTGGGCTGGAGGAGTGTTAGAGAGGGCCTGGAGCTCTGCAGGTAGTGCTGGACAGCAAGTGTGGGGCTCCTGGGGGCTCTGGGTGCCCCTGGGTGGGCTGGAGGAATGTTAGAGAGGGCCTGGAGCTCTGCTGGGAGTGCTGGACAGCAAGTGGGGGGCTCCTGGGAGCTATGGGAGCCCCTGGGTGGGCTGGAGGAGTGAGACAGAGGGCCTGGAGCTCTGCTGGGAGTGCTGGACAGCAAATATGGGGCTCCTGGGGGCTCTGGGAGCCCCTGGGTGGGCTGGAGGAGTGTTAGAGAGGGCCTGGAGCTCTGCTGGGAGTGCTGGACAGCAAGTGGGGGGCTCCTGGGGGCTCTGGGTGCCCCTGGGTGGGCTGGAGAAGTTTTACAGAGGGCCTGGAGCTCTGCTGGGAGTGCTGGACAGCAAGTGTGGGGCTCTGGGAGCCCCTGGGTGGGCTGGAGGAGTGTTAGAGAGGGCCTGGAGCTCTGCTGGGAGTGCTGGACAGCAAGTGGGGGGCTCCTGGGGGCTCTGGGTGCCCCTGGGTGGGCTGGAGAAGTTTTACAGAGGGCCTGGAGCTCTGCTGGGAGTGCTGGACAGCAAGTGTGGGTCTCTGGGAGCCCCTGGGTGGGCTGGAGGAGTGTTAGAGAGGCCCTGGAGCTCTTCAGGGAGTGCTGGACAGCAAGTGTGGGGCTCTGGGAGCCCCTGGGTGGGCTGGAGGAGTGAGACAGAGGTCCTGGAGCTCTGCTGGGAGTGCTGGGCAGCAAGTGTGGGGCTCCTGGGGGCTCTGGGAGCCCATGGGTGGGCTGGAGGAGTGTGAGAGAGGGCCTGGAGCTCTGCTGGGAGTGCTAGACAGCAAGTGTGGGGATCATGGGGGCTCTGGGAGCCCCTGGGTGGGCTGGAGGAGTGTTAGAGAGGGCCTGGAGCTCTGCAGGTAGTGCTGGACAGCAAGTGTGGGGCTCCTGGGGGCTCTGGGTGCCCCTGGGTGGGCTGGAGGAATGTTAGAGAGGGCCTGGAGCTCTGCTGGGAGTGCTGGGCAGCAAGTGGGGGGCTCCTGGGAGCTCTGGGAGCCCCTGGGTGGGCTGGAGGAGTGAGACAGAGGGCCTGGAGCTCTGCTGGGAGTGCTGGACAGCAAATATGGGGCTCCTGGGGGCTCTGGGAGCCCCTGGGTGGGCTGGAGGAGTGTTAGAGAGGGCCTGGAGCTCTGCAGGTAGTGCTGGACAGCAAGTGTGGGGCTCCTGGGGGCTCTGGGAGCCCCTGGGTGGGCTGGAGGAGTGTGAGAGAGGGCCTGGAGCTATGCTGGGAGTGCTGGACAGCAAGTGTGGGGCTCTGGGTGGCCCTGGGTCATATGGAGAAGTGTTAGAGAGGCCCTGGATCTCTTCAGGGAGTGCTGGAGAGCAAAGGTCAGGCTCTGGGAGCCCCTAGGTCAGATGGAGGAGTGTTAGAGAGGGCCTGGAGCTCTGCATGTTGTGCTGGACAGCAAAGGTCAGGCTCTGGGAGCCCCTAGGTCAGATGGAGGAGTGTTAGAGAGGGCCTGGAGCTCTGCAGGCAGTGCTGGACAGCAAAGGTCAGGCTCTGGGAGCCCCTGAGTCAGATGGAGGAGTGTTAGAGAGGGCCTGGAGCTCTGCAGGAAGTGCTGGACAGCAAAGGTCAGGCTCTGGGTGACCCTGGGTGGGCTGGAGGAGTGTTAGAGAGGGCCTGGAGCTCTGCAGGTAGTGCTGGACAGCAAGTGTGGGGCTCCTGGGGGCTCTGGGAGCCCCTGGGTGGGCTGGAGGAGTGTTAGAGAGGCCCTGGAGCTCTGCAGGGAGTGCTGGACAGCAGGTGTGGGGCTCTGGGAGCCCCTGGGTGGGCTGGAGGAGTGTTAGAGAGGCCCTGGAGCTCTGCAGGGAGTGCTGGACAGCAAGTGTGGGGCTCTGGGTGGCCCTGGGTCATATGGAGAAGTGTTAGAGAGGCCCTGGATCTCTTCAGGGAGTGCTGGAGAGCAAAGGTCAGGCTCTGGGAGCCCCTAGGTCAGATGGAGGAGTGTTAGAGAGGGCCTGGAGCTCTGCAGGTTGTGCTGGACAGCAAAGGTCAGGCTCTGGGAGCCCCTAGGTCAGATGGAGGAGTGTTAGAGAGGGCCTGGAGCTCTGCAGGAAGTGCTGGACAGCAAAGGTCAGGCTCTGGGAGCCCCTGAGTCAGATGGAGGAGTGTTAGAGAGGGCCTGGAGCTCTGCAGGAAGTGCTGGACAGCAAAGGTCAGGCTCTGGGTGACCCTGGGTGGGCTGGAGGAGTGTTAGAGAGGGCCTGGAGCTCTGCAGGTAGTGCTGGACAGCAAGTGTGGGGCTCCTGGGGGCTCTGGGAGCCCCTGGGTGGGCTGGATGAGTGTTAGAGAGGGCCTGGAGCTCTGCAGGTAGTGCTGGACAGCAAGTGTGGGGCTCCTGGGGGCTCTGGGAGCCCCTGGGTGGGCTGGAGGAGTGAGACAGAGGGCCTGGAGCTCTGCTGGGAGTGCTGGACAGCAAAGGTCAGGCTCTGGGAGCCCCTGGGTGGGCTGGAGGAGTGAGACAGAGGTCCTGGAGCTCTGCTGGGAGTGCTGGACAGCAAAGGTCAGGCTCTGGGAGCCCCTGGGTGGGCTGGAGGAGTGTTAGAGAGGGCCTGGAGTTCTGCAGGTAGTGCTGGACAGCAAGTGTGGGGCTCCTGGGGGCTCTGGGAACCCCTAGGTGGGCTGGAGGAGTGAGACAGAGGGCCTGGAGCTCTGCTGGGAGTGCTGGACAGCAAGTGTGGGGCTCCTGGGGGCTCTGGGAGCCCCTGGGTGGGCTGGAGGAGTGTTAGAGAGGGCCTGGAGCTCTGCAGGTAGTGCTGGACATCAAGTGTGGGGCTCCTGGGGGCTCTGGGAACCCTTGGGTGGGCTGGAGGAGTGAGACAGAGGGCCTGGAGCTCTGCTGGGAGTGCTGGACAGCAAGTGTGGGGCTCATGGGGGCTCCCAGAGCCCCTGGGTGGGCTGGAGGAGTGTTAGAGAGGGCCTGGAGCTCTGCTGGGAGTGCTGGACAGCAAAGGTCAGGCTCTGGGAGCCCCTGAGTCAGATGGAGGAGTGTTGTGAGAGAGGGCCTGGAGCTCTGATGGGAGTGCTGGACAGCAAGTGTGGGGCTCTGGGTGGCCCTGGGTCATATGGAGAAGTGTTAGAGAGGCCCTGGAGCTCTTCAGGGAGTGCTGGAGAGCAAAGGTCAGGCTCTGGGAGCCCCTAGGTCAGATGGAGGAGTGTTAGAGAGGGCCTGGAGCTCTGCAGGAAGTGCTGGACAGCAAAGGTCAGGCTCTGGGTGACCCTGGGTGGGCTGGAGGAGTGTTAGAGAGGGCCTGGAGCTCTGCAGGCAGTGCTGGAGACTAAGTGTGGGGCTCCTGGGGGCTCTGGGAGCCCCTGGGTGGGCTGGAGGAGTGTGAGAGAGGGCCTGGAGCTCTGCTGGGAGTGCTGGACAGCAAGTGTGGGGCTCCTGGGGGCTCTGGGAGCCCCTGGGTGGGCTGGAGGAGTGTGAGAGAGGGCCTTGAGCTCTGCTGGGAGTGCTGGACAGCAAAGGTCAGGCTCTGGGAGCCCCTGGGTGGGCTGGAGGAGTGTTAGAGAGGGCCTGGAGCTCTGCTGGGAGTGCTGGACAGCAAAGGTCAGGCTCTGGGAGCCCCTGGGTGGGCTGGAGGACTGTGAGAGAGGGCCTGGAGCTCTGCTGGGAGTGCTGGACAGCAAGTGTGGGGCTCCTGGGGGCTCTGGGTACCCCTGGGTGGGCTGGAGGAGTGTGAGAGAGGGCCTGGAGCTCTGCAGGTAGTGCTGGACAGCAAGTGTGGGGCTCCTGGGGGCTCTGGGAGCCACTGGGTGGGCTGGAGGACTGTGAGAGAGGGCCTGGAGCTCTGCTGGGAGTCCTGGACAGCAAGTGTGGGGCTCCTGGGGGCTCTGGGTGCCCCTGGGTGGGCTGGAGGAGTGTTTGAGAGGGCCTGGAGCTCTGCTGGGATTGCTGGACAGCAAGTGTGGGGCTCCTGGGGGCTCTGGGAGCCCCTGGGTGGGCTGGAGGAGTGTGAGAGAGGGCCTGAGGCTCTGCTGGGAGTACTGGACAGCAGGTGTGGGGCTCCTGGGGGCACTGGTAGCCCCTGGGTGGGCTGAAGGAGTGAGACAGAGGGCCTGGAGCTCTGCTGGGAGTGCTGGACAGCAAGTGTGGGGCTCCTGGGGGCTCTGGGAGCCCCTGGGTGGGCTGGAGGAGTGTGAGAGAGGGCCTGGAGCTCTGCTGGGAGTGCTGGACAGCAAAGGTCAGGCTCTGGGAGCCCCTGGGTGCGCTGGAGGAGTGTGAGAGAGGGCCTGGAGCTCTGCAGGTAGTGCTGGACAGCAAGTGTGGGGCTCCTGGGGGCTCTGGGAACCCCTGGGTGGGCTGGAGGAGTGAGACAGAGGGCCTGGAGCTCTGCTGGGAGTGCTGGACAGCAAGTGTGGGGCTCCTGGGGGCTCTGGGAGCCCCTGGGTGGGCTGGAGGAGTGTGAGAGAGGGCCTGGAGCTCTGCAGGTAGTGCTGGAGACTAAGTGTGGGGCTCCTGGGGGCTCTGGGAGCCCCTGGGTGGGCTGGAGGAGTGAGACAGAAGGCCTGGAGCTCTGGTGGGAGTGCTGGACAGCAAGTGTGGGGCTCCTGGGGACTCTGGGAGCCCCTGGGTGGGCTGGAGGAGTGTTAGAGAGGGCCTGGAGCTCTGCTGGGAGTGCTGGACAGCAAGTGGGGGGCTCCTGGGAGCTCTGGGAGCCCCTGGGTGGGCTGGAGGAGTGAGACAGAGGGCCTGGAGCTCTGCTGGGAGTGCTGGACAGCAAATATGGGGCTCCTGGGGGCTCTGGGAGCCCCTGGGTGGGCTGGAGGAGTGTTAGAGAGGCCCTGGAGCTCTTCAGGGAGTGCTGGACAGCAAGTGTGGGGCTCTGGGAGCCCCTGGGTGGGCTGGAGGAGTGAGACAGAGGTCCTGGAGCTCTGCTGGGAGTGCTGGGCAGCAAGTGTGGGGCTCCTGGGGGCTCTGGGAGCCCATGGGTGGGCTGGAGGAGTGTGAGAGAGGGCCTGGAGCTCTGCTGGGAGTGCTGGACAGCAAGTATGGGGCTCATGGGGGCTCTGGGAGCCCCTGGGTGGGCTGGAGGAGTGTTAGAGAGGGCCTGGAGCTCTGCAGGTAGTGCTGGACAGCAAGTGTGGGGCTCCTGGGGGCTCTGGGTGCCCCTGGGTGGGCTGGAGGAATGTTAGAGAGGGCCTGGAGCTCTGCTGGGAGTGCTGGGCAGCAAGTGGGGGGCTCCTGGGAGCTCTGGGAGCCCCTGGGTGGGCTGGAGGAGTGAGACAGAGGGCCTGGAGCTCTGCTGGGAGTGCTGGACAGCAAATATGGGGCTCCTGGGGGCTCTGGGAGCCCCTGGGTGGGCTGGAGGAGTGTTAGAGAGGGCCTGGAGCTCTGCTGGGAGTGCTGGACAGCAAGTGGGGGGCTCCTGGGGGCTCTGGGTGCCCCTGGGTGGGCTGGAGAAGTTTTACAGAGGGCCTGGAGCTCTGCTGGGAGTGCTGGACAGCAAGTGTGGGTCTCTGGGAGCCCCTGGGTGGGCTGGAGGAGTGTTAGAGAGGCCCTGGAGCTCTTCAGGGAGTGCTGGACAGCAAGTGTGGGGCTCTGGGAGCCCCTGGGTGGGCTGGAGGAGTGAGACAGAGGTCCTGGAGCTCTGCTGGGAGTGCTGGGCAGCAAGTGTGGGGCTCCTGGGGGCTCTGGGTACCCCTGGGTGGGCTGGAGGAGTGTGAGAGAGGGCCTGGAGCTCTGCTGGGAGTGCTGGACAGCAAAGGTCAGGCTCTGGGAGCCCCTGGGTGGGCTGGAGGAGTGTTAGAGAGGGCCTGGAGCTCTGCAGTTAGTGCTGGACAGCAAGTGTGGGGCTCCTGGGGGCTCTGGGAGCCCCTGGGTGGGCTGGAGGAGTGTTAGAGAGGGCCTGGAGCTCTGCAGGTAGTGCTGGACAGCAAGTGTGGGGCTCCTGGGGGCTCTGGGAGCCCCTGGGTGGGCTGGAGGAGTGTGACAGAGGGCCTGGAGCTCTGCTGGGAGTGCTGGACAGCAAGTGTGGGGCTCTGGGAGCCCCTGGGTGGGCTGGAGGAGTGTTAGAGAGGGCCTGGAGCTGTGCAGGGAGTGCTGGACAGCAAGTGTGGGGCTCCTGGGGGCTCTGGGAGCCCCTGGGTGGGCTGGAGGAGTGAGACAGAGGGCCTGGAGCTCTGCTGGGAGTGCTGGACAGCAAGTGTGGGGCTCCTGGGGTCTCTGGGAGCCCCTGGGTGGGCTGGAGGAGTGTGAGAGAGGGCCTGGAGCTCTGCAGGAAGTGCTGAAGGGCAAAGGTCAGGCTCTAGGTTGGCTGGAGGAGTGTGAGAGAGGGCCTGGAGCTCTGCAGGGAGTGCTGGACAGCAAGTGTGGGGCTCCTGGGGGCTCTGGGAGCCCTTGGGTGGGCTGGAGGAGTGAGACAGAGGGCCTGGAGCTCTGCTGGGAGTGCTGGACAGCAAGTGTGGGGCTCTTGGGGGCTCTGGGATCCCCTGGGTGGGCTGGATGAGTGTTAGAGAGGGCCTGGAGCTCTGCAGGTAGTGCTGGACAGCAAAGGTCAGGCTTTGGGTGACCCTGGGTGGGCTGGAGAAGTGTGACAGAGGGCCTGGAGCTCTGCTGGGAGTGCTGGACAGCAAGTGTGGGGCTCATGGGGGCTCTGGGAGCCCCTGGGTGGGCTGGAGGAGTGTGAGAGAGGGCCTGGAGCTCTGCAGGCAGTGCTGGAGACTAAGTGTGGGGCTCCTGGGGGCTCTGGGAGCCCTTGGGTGGGCTGGAGGAGTGAGACAGAGGGCCTGGAGCTCTGCTGGGAGTGCTGGACAGCAAGTGTGGGGCTCCTGGGGGCTCTGGGAGCCCCTGGGTGGGCTGGATGAGTGTTAGAGAGGGCCTGGAGCTCTGCAGGTAGTGCTGGACAGCAAGTGTGGGGCTCCTGGGGGCTCTGGGAGCCCCTGGGTGGGCTGGAGGAGTGTGAGAGAGGGCCTGGAGCTCTGCTGGGAGTGCTGGACAGCAAAGGTCAGGCTCTGGGAGCCCCTGGGTGGGCTGGAGGAGTGTTAGAGAGGGCCTGGAGCTCTGCAGGCAGTGCTGGAGACTAAGTGTGGGGCTCCTGGGGGCTCTGGGAGCCCCTGGGTGGGCTGGAGGAGTGAGACAGAAGGCCTGGAGCTCTGGTGGGAGTGCTGGACAGCAAGTGTGGGGCTCCTGGGGACTCTGGGAGCCCCTGGGTGGGCTGGAGGAGTGTTAGAGAGGGCCTGGAGCTCTGCTGGGAGTGCTGGACAGCAAGTGGGGGGCTCCTGGGAGCTCTGGGAGCACCTGGGTGGGCTGGAGGAGTGAGACAGAGGGCCTGGAGCTCTGCTGGGAGTGCTGGACAGCAAATATGGGGCTCCTGGGGGCTCTGGGAGCCCCTGGGTGGGCTGGAGGAGTGTTAGAGAGGCCCTGGAGCTCTTCAGGGAGTGCTGGACAGCAAGTGTGGGGCTCTGGGAGCCCCTGGGTGGGCTGGAGGAGTGAGACAGAGGTCCTGGAGCTCTGCTGGGAGTGCTGGGCAGCAAGTGTGGGGCTCCTGGGGGCTCTGGGAGCCCATGGGTGGGCTGGAGGAGTGTGAGAGAGGGCCTGGAGCTCTGCTGGGAGTGCTGGACAGCAAGTATGGGGCTCATGGGGGCTCTGGGAGCCCCTGGGTGGGCTGGAGGAGTGTTAGAGAGGGCCTGGAGCTCTGCAGGTAGTGCTGGACAGCAAGTGTGGGGCTCCTGGGGGCTCTGGGTGCCCCTGGGTGGGCTGGAGGAATGTTAGAGAGGGCCTGGAGCTCTGCTGGGAGTGCTGGGCAGCAAGTGGGGGGCTCCTGGGAGCTCTGGGAGCCCCTGGGTGGGCTGGAGGAGTGAGACAGAGGGCCTGGAGCTCTGCTGGGAGTGCTGGACAGCAAATATGGGGCTCCTGGGGGCTCTGGGAGCCCCTGGGTGGGCTGGAGGAGTGTTAGAGAGGGCCTGGAGCTCTGCTGGGAGTGCTGGACAGCAAGTGGGGGGCTCCTGGGGGCTCTGGGTGCCCCTGGGTGGGCTGGAGAAGTTTTACAGAGGGCCTGGAGCTCTGCTGGGAGTGCTGGACAGCAAGTGTGGGTCTCTGGGAGCCCCTGGGTGGGCTGGAGGAGTGAGACAGAGGGCCTGGAGCTCTGCTGGGAGTGCTGGACAGCAAATATGGGGCTCCTGGGGGCTCTGGGAGCCCCTGGGTGGGCTGGAGGAGTGTTAGAGAGGGCCTGGAGCTCTGCTGGGAGTGCTGGACAGCAAGTGGGGGGCTCCTGGGGGCTCTGGGTGCCCCTGGGTGGGCTGGAGAAGTTTTACAGAGGGCCTGGAGCTCTGCTGGGAGTGCTGGACAGCAAGTGTGGGTCTCTGGGAGCCCCTGGGTGGGCTGGAGGAGTGTTAGAGAGGCCCTGGAGCTCTTCAGGGAGTGCTGGACAGCAAGTGTGGGGCTCTGGGAGCCCCTGGGTGGGCTGGAGGAGTGAGACAGAGGTCCTGGAGCTCTGCTGGGAGTGCTGGGCAGCAAGTGTGGGGCTCCTGGGGGCTCTGGGTACCCCTGGGTGGTCTGGAGGAGTGTGAGAGAGGGCCTGGAGCTCTGCTGGGAGTGCTGGACAGCAAAGGTCAGGCTCTGGGAGCCCCTGGGTGGGCTGGAGGAGTGTTAGAGAGGGCCTGGAGCTCTACAGTTAGTGCTGGACAGCAAGTGTGGGGCTCCTGGGGGCTCTGGGAGCCCCTGGGTGGGCTGGAGGAGTGTTAGAGAGGGCCTGGAGCTCTGCAGGTAGTGCTGGACAGCAAGTGTGGGGCTCCTGGGGGCTCTGGGAGCCCCTGGGTGGGCTGGAGGAGTGTGACAGAGGGCCTGGAGCTCTGCTGGGAGTGCTGGACAGCAAGTGTGGGGCTCTGGGAGCCCCTGGGTGGGCTGGAGGAGTGTTAGAGAGGGCCTGGAGCTGTGCAGGGAGTGCTGGACAGCAAGTGTGGGGCTCCTGGGGGCTCTGGGAGCCCCTGGGTGGGCTGGAGGAGTGAGACAGAGGGCCTGGAGCTCTGCTGGGAGTGCTGGACAGCAAGTGTGGGGCTCCTGGGGTCTCTGGGAGCCCCTGGGTGGGCTGGAGGAGTGTGAGAGAGGGCCTGGAGCTCTGCAGGAAGTGCTGAAGGGCAAAGGTCAGGCTCTAGGTTGGCTGGAGGAGTGTGAGAGAGGGCCTGGAGCTCTGCAGGGAGTGCTGGAAAGCAAGTGTGGGGCTCCTGGGGGCTCTGGGAGCCCTTGGGTGGGCTGGAGGAGTGAGACAGAGGGCCTGGAGCTCTGCTGGGAGTGCTGGACAGCAAGTGTGGGGCTCTTGGGGGCTCTGGGATCCCCTGGGTGGGCTGGATGAGTGTTAGAGAGGGCCTGGAGCTCTGCAGGTAGTGCTGGACAGCAAAGGTCAGGCTTTGGGTGACCCTGGGTGGGCTGGAGAAGTGTGACAGAGGGCCTGGAGCTCTGCTGGGAGTGCTGGACAGCAAGTGTGGGGCTCATGGGGGCTCTGGGAGCCCCTGGGTGGGCTGGAGGAGTGTGAGAGAGGGCCTGGAGCTCTGCAGGCAGTGCTGGAGACTAAGTGTGGGGCTCCTGGGGGCTCTGGGAGCCCTTGGGTGGGCTGGAGGAGTGAGACAGAGGGCCTGGAGCTCTGCTGGGAGTGCTGGACAGCAAGTGTGGGGCTCCTGGGGGCTCTGGGAGCCCCTGGGTGGGCTGGATGAGTGTTAGAGAGGGCCTGGAGCTCTGCAGGTAGTGCTGGACAGCAAGTGTGGGGCTCCTGGGGGCTCTGGGAGCCCCTGGGTGGGCTGGAGGAGTGTGAGAGAGGGCCTGGAGCTCTGCTGGGAGTGCTGGACAGCAAAGGTCAGGCTCTGGGAGCCCCTGGGTGGGCTGGAGGAGTGTTAGAGAGGGCCTGGAGCTCTGCAGGCAGTGCTGGAGACTAAGTGTGGGGCTCCTGGGGGCTCTGGGAGCCCCTGGGTGGGCTGGAAGAGTGAGACAGAGGGCCTGGAGCTCTGCTGGGAGTGCTGGACAGCAAGTGTGGGGCTCCTGGGGGCTCTGGGAGCCTCTGGGTGGGCTGGAGGAGTGTGAGAGAGGACCTGGAGCTCTGCTGGGAGTGCTGGACAGCAAAGGTCAGGCTCTGGGAGCCCCTGGGTGGGCTGGAGGAGTGTTAGAGAGGGCCTGGAGCTCTGCAGTTAGTGCTGGACAGCAAGTGTGGGGCTCCTGGGGGCTCTGGGAGCCCCTGGGTGGGCTGGAGGAGTGTTAGAGAGGGCCTGGAGCTCTGCAGGTAGTGCTGGACAGCAAGTGTGGGGCTCCTGGGCGCTCTGGGAACCCCTGGGTGGGCTGGAGGAGTGAGACAGAGGGCCTGGAGCACTGCTGGGAGTGCTGGACAGCAAGTGTGGGGCTCCTGGGGGCTCTGGGAGCCCCTGGGTAGGCTGGAGAAGTATTACAGAGGGCCTGGAGCTCTGCTGGGAGTGCTGGACAGCAAGTGGGGGGCTCCTGGGGGCTCTGGGTGCCCCTGGGTGGGCTGGAGAAGTGTGACAGAGGGCCTGGAGCTCTGCTGGGAGTGCTGGACAGCAAGTGTGGGGCTCATGGGGGCTCTGGGAGCCCCTGGGTGGGCTGGAGGAGTGTGAGAGAGGGCCTGGAGCTCTGCAGGTAGTGCTGGAAAGCAAGTGTGGGGCTCCTGGGGGCTCTGGGAGCCCCTGGGTGGCCTGGAGGAGTGTTAGAGAGGGCCTGGAGCTCTGCAGGTAGTGCTGGACAGCAAGTGTGGGGCTCTGGGTGGCCCTGGGTCATATGGAGAAGTGTTAGAGAGGCCCTGGATCTCTTCAGGGAGTGCTGGAGAGCAAAGGTCAGGCTCTGGGAGCCCCTAGGTCAGATGGAGGAGTGTTAGAGAGGGCCTGGAGCTCTGCATGTTGTGCTGGACAGCAAAGGTCAGGCTCTGGGAGCCCCTAGGTCAGATGGAGGAGTGTTAGAGAGGGCCTGGAGCTCTGCAGGCAGTGCTGGACAGCAAAGGTCAGGCTCTGGGAGCCCCTGAGTCAGATGGAGGAGTGTTAGAGAGGGCCTGGAGCTCTGCAGGAAGTGCTGGACAGCAAAGGTCAGGCTCTGGGTGACCCTGGGTGGGCTGGAGGAGTGTTAGAGAGGGCCTGGAGCTCTGCAGGTAGTGCTGGACAGCAAGTGTGGGGCTCCTGGGGGCTCTAGGAGCCCCTGGGTGGGCTGGAGGAGTGTTAGAGAGGGCCTGGAGCTCTGCTGGGAGTGCTGGACAGCAAAGGTCAGGCTCTGGGAGCCCCTGGGTGGGCTGGAGGAGTGTGAGAGAGGGCCTGGAGCTCTGCAGGTAGTGCTGGACAGCAAGTGTGGGGCTCCTGGGGGCTCTGGGAGCCGCTGGGTGGGCTGGATGAGTGTTAGAGAGGGCCTGGAGCTCTGCAGGTAGTGCTGGACAGCAAGTGTGGGGCTCCTGGGGGCTCTGGGAGCCCCTGGGTGGGCTGGAGGAGTGAGACAGAGGGCCTGGAGCTCTGCTGGGAGTGCTGGACAGCAAAGGTCAGGCTCTGGGAGCCCCTGGGTGGGCTGGAGGAGTGAGACAGAGGTCCTGGAGCTCTGCTGGGAGTGCTGGACAGCAAAGGTCAGGCTCTGGGAGCCCCTGGGTGGGCTGGAGGAGTGTTAGAGAGGGCCTGGAGTTCTGCAGGTAGTGCTGGACAGCAAGTGTGGGGCTCCTGGGGGCTCTGGGAACCCCTAGGTGGGCTGGAGGAGTGAGACAGAGGGCCTGGAGCTCTGCTGGGAGTGCTGGACAGCAAGTGTGGGGCTCCTGGGGGCTCTGGGAGCCCCTGGGTGGGCTGGAGGAGTGTTAGAGAGGGCCTGGAGCTCTGCAGGTAGTGCTGGACATCAAGTGTGGGGCTCCTGGGGGCTCTGGGAACCCCTGGGTGGGCTGGAGGAGTGAGACAGAGGGCCTGGAGCTCTGCTGGGAGTGCTGGACAGCAAGTGTGGGGCTCATGGGGGCTCCCAGAGCCCCTGGGTGGGCTGGAGGAGTGTTAGAGAGGGCCTGGAGCTCTGCTGGGAGTGCTGGACAGCAAAGGTCAGGCTCTGGGAGCCCCTGAGTCAGATGGAGGAGTGTTGTGAGAGAGGGCCTGGAGCTCTGATGGGAGTGCTGGACAGCAAGTGTGGGGCTCTGGGTGGCCCTGGGTCATATGGAGAAGTGTTAGAGAGGCCCTGGAGCTCTTCAGGGAGTGCTGGAGAGCAAAGGTCAGGCTCTGGGAGCCCCTAGGTCAGATGGAGGAGTGTTAGAGAGGGCCTGGAGCTCTGCAGGAAGTGCTGGACAGCAAAGGTCAGGCTCTGGGAGCCCCTGAGTCAGATGGAGGAGTGTTAGAGAGGGCCTGGAGCTCTGCAGGAAGTGCTGGACAGCAAAGGTCAGGCTCTGGGAGCCCCTGAGTCAGATGGCGGAGTGTTAGAGAGGGCCTGGAGCTCTGCAGGGAGTGCTGGACAGCAAAGGTCAGGCTCTGGGTGACCCTGGGTGGGCTGGAGGAGTGTTAGAGAGGGCCTGGAGCTCTGCAGGTAGTGCTGGACAGCAAGTGTGGGGCTCCTGGGGGCTCTGGGAGCCCCTGGGTGGGCTGGAGGAGTGTGAGAGAGGGCCTGGAGCTCTGCTTGGAGTGCTGGAAAGCAAGTGTGGGGCTCCTGGGGGCTCTGGGAGCCCCTGGGTGGCCTGGAGGAGTGTTAGAGAGGGCCTGGAGCTCTGCAGGTAGTGCTGGACAGCAAGTGTGGGGCTCCTGGGGGCTCTGGGAGCCCCTGGGTGGGCTGGAGGAGTGTTAGAGAGGCCCTGGAGCTCTGCAGGGAGTGCTGGACAGCAGGTGTGGGGCTCTTGGAGCCCCTGGGTGGGCTGGAGGAGTGTTAGAGAGGCCCTGGAGCTCTGCAGGGAGTGCTGGACAGCAAGTGTGGGGCTCTGGGTGGCCCTGGGTCAAATGGAGAAGTGTTAGAGAGGCCCTGGATCTCTTCAGGGAGTGCTGGAGAGCAAAGGTCAGGCTCTGGGAGCCCCTAGGTCAGATGGAGGAGTGTTAGAGAGGGCCTGGAGCTCTGCAGGTTGTGCTGGACAGCAAAGGTCAGGCTCTGGGAGCCCCTAGGTCAGATGGAGGAGTGTTAGAGAGGGCCTGGAGCTCTGCAGGAAGTGCTGGACAGCAAAGGTCAGGCTCTGGGAGCCCCTGAGTCAGATGGAGGAGTGTTAGAGAGGGCCTGGAGCTCTGCAGGAAGTGCTGGACAGCAAAGGTCAGGCTCTGGGTGACCCTGGGTGGGCTGGAGGAGTGTTAGAGAGGGCCTGGAGCTCTGCAGGTAGTGCTGGACAGCAAGTGTGGGGCTCCTGGGGGCTCTGGGAGCCCCTGGGTGGGCTGGATGAGTGTTAGAGAGGGCCTGGAGCTCTGCAGGTAGTGCTGGACAGCAAGTGTGGGGCTCCTGGGGGCTCTGGGAGCCCCTGGGTGGGCTGGAGGAGTGAGACAGAGGGCCTGGAGCTCTGCTGGGAGTGCTGGACAGCAAAGGTCAGGCTCTGGGAGCCCCTGGGTGGGCTGGAGGAGTGAGACAGAGGTCCTGGAGCTCTGCTGGGAGTGCTGGACAGCAAAGGTCAGGCTCTGGGAGCCCCTGGGTGGGCTGGAGGAGTGTTAGAGAGGGCCTGGAGTTCTGCAGGTAGTGCTGGACAGCAAGTGTGGGGCTCCTGGGGGCTCTGGGAACCCCTAGGTGGGCTGGAGGAGTGAGACAGAGGGCCTGGAGCTCTGCTGGGAGTGCTGGACAGCAAGTGTGGGGCTCCTGGGGGCTCTGGGAGCCCCTGGGTGGGCTGGAGGAGTGTTAGAGAGGGCCTGGAGCTCTGCTGGGAGTGCTGGACAGCAAAGGTCAGGCTCTGGGAGCCCCTGGGTGCGCTGGAGGAGTGTGAGAGAGGGCCTGGAGCTCTGCAGGTAGTGCTGGACAGCAAGTGTGGGGCTCCTGGGGGCTCTGGGAACCCCTGGGTGGGCTGGAGGAGTGAGACAGAGGGCCTGGAGCTCTGCTGGGAGTGCTGGACAGCAAGTGTGGGGCTCCTGGGGGCTCTGGGAGCCCCTGGGTGGGCTGGAGGAGTGTGAGAGAGGGCCTGGAGCTCTGCAGGTAGTGCTGGAGACTAAGTGTGGGGCTCCTGGGGGCTCTGGGAGCCCCTGGGTGGGCTGGAGGAGTGAGACAGAAGGCCTGGAGCTCTGGTGGGAGTGCTGGACAGCAAGTGTGGGGCTCCTGGGGACTCTGGGAGCCCCTGGGTGGGCTGGAGGAGTGTTAGAGAGGGCCTGGAGCTCTGCTGGGAGTGCTGGACAGCAAGTGGGGGGCTCCTGGGAGCTCTGGGAGCACCTGGGTGGGCTGGAGGAGTGAGACAGAGGGCCTGGAGCTCTGCTGGGAGTGCTGGACAGCAAATATGGGGCTCCTGGGGGCTCTGGGAGCCCCTGGGTGGGCTGGAGGAGTGTTAGAGAGGCCCTGGAGCTCTTCAGGGAGTGCTGGACAGCAAGTGTGGGGCTCTGGGAGCCCCTGGGTGGGCTGGAGGAGTGAGACAGAGGTCCTGGAGCTCTGCTGGGAGTGCTGGGCAGCAAGTGTGGGGCTCCTGGGGGCTCTGGGAGCCCATGGGTGGGCTGGAGGAGTGTGAGAGAGGGCCTGGAGCTCTGCTGGGAGTGCTGGACAGCAAGTATGGGGCTCATGGGGGCTCTGGGAGCCCCTGGGTGGGCTGGAGGAGTGTTAGAGAGGGCCTGGAGCTCTGCAGGTAGTGCTGGACAGCAAGTGTGGGGCTCCTGGGGGCTCTGGGTGCCCCTGGGTGGGCTGGAGGAATGTTAGAGAGGGCCTGGAGCTCTGCTGGGAGTGCTGGGCAGCAAGTGGGGGGCTCCTGGGAGCTCTGGGAGCCCCTGGGTGGGCTGGAGGAGTGAGACAGAGGGCCTGGAGCTCTGCTGGGAGTGCTGGACAGCAAATATGGGGCTCCTGGGGGCTCTGGGAGCCCCTGGGTGGGCTGGAGGAGTGTTAGAGAGGGCCTGGAGCTCTGCTGGGAGTGCTGGACAGCAAGTGGGGGGCTCCTGGGGGCTCTGGGTGCCCCTGGGTGGGCTGGAGAAGTTTTACAGAGGGCCTGGAGCTCTGCTGGGAGTGCTGGACAGCAAGTGTGGGTCTCTGGGAGCCCCTGGGTGGGCTGGAGGAGTGTTAGAGAGGCCCTGGAGCTCTTCAGGGAGTGCTGGACAGCAAGTGTGGGGCTCTGGGAGCCCCTGGGTGGGCTGGAGGAGTGAGACAGAGGTCCTGGAGCTCTGCTGGGAGTGCTGGGCAGCAAGTGTGGGGCTCCTGGGGGCTCTGGGAGCCCATGGGTGGGCTGGAGGAGTGTGAGAGAGGGCCTGGAGCTCTGCTGGGAGTGCTAGACAGCAAGTGTGGGGATCATGGGGGCTCTGGGAGCCCCTGGGTGGGCTGGAGGAGTGTTAGAGAGGGCCTGGAGCTCTGCAGGTAGTGCTGGACAGCAAGTGTGGGGCTCCTGGGGGCTCTGGGTGCCCCTGGGTGGGCTGGAGGAATGTTAGAGAGGGCCTGGAGCTCTGCTGGGAGTGCTGGGCAGCAAGTGGGGGGCTCCTGGGAGCTCTGGGAGCCCCTGGGTGGGCTGGAGGAGTGAGACAGAGGGCCTGGAGCTCTGCTGGGAGTGCTGGACAGCAAATATGGGGCTCCTGGGGGCTCTGGGAGCCCCTGGGTGGGCTGGAGGAGTGTTAGAGAGGGCCTGGAGCTCTGCTGGGAGTGCTGGACAGCAAGTGGGGGGCTCCTGGGGGCTCTGGGTGCCCCTGGGTGGGCTGGAGAAGTTTTACAGAGGGCCTGGAGCTCTGCTGGGAGTGCTGGACAGCAAGTGTGGGGCTCTGGGAGCCCCTGGGTGGGCTGGAGGAGTGAGACAGAGGTCCTGGAGCTCTGCTGGGAGTGCTGGACAGCAAGTGTGGGGCTCCTGGGGGCTCTGGGAGCCCCTGGGTGGGCTGGAGGAGTGTGAGAGAGGGCCTGGAGCTCTGCTGGGAGTGCTGGACAGCAAAGGTCAGGCTCTGGGAGCCCCTGGGTGGGCTGGAGGAGTGTTAGAGAGGGCCTGGAGCTCTGTAGGTATTTCTGGACAGCAAGTGTGGGGCTCCTGGGGGCTCTGGGAGCCCCTGGGTGGGCTGGAGGAGTGTTAGAGAGGGCCTGGAGCTCTGCAGGTAGTGCTGGACAGCAAGTGTGGGGCTCCTGGGGGCTCTGGGAGCCCCTGGGTGGGCTGGAGGAGTGTTAGAGAGGGCCTGGAGCTCTGCTGGGAGTGCTGGACAGCAAGTGTGGGGCTCCTGGGGGCTCTGGGAGCCCCTGGGTGGGCTGGAGGACTGTGAGAGAGGGCCTGGAGCTCTGCTGGGAGTGCTGGACAGCAAAGGTAAGGCTCTGGGAGCCCCTGGGTGGGCTGGAGGAGTGTTAGAGAGGGCCTGGAGCTCTGCAGGTAGTGCTGGACAGCAAGTGTGGGGCTCCTGGGGGCTCTGGGAGCCCCTGGGTGGGCTGGAGGACTGTGAGAGAGGGCCTGGAGCTCTGCTGGGAGTGCTGGACAGCAAAGGTCAGGCTCTGGGAGCCCCTAAGTCAGATGGAGGAGTGTTTTGAGAGAGGGCCTGGAGCTCTGCTGGGAGTGCTGGACAGCAAGTGTGGGGCTCCTGGGGGCTCTGGGAGCCCCTGGGTGGGCTGGAGGAGTGTGAGAGAGGGCCTGGAGCTCTGCTGGGAGTGCTGGACAGCAAGTGTGGGGCTCCTGGGGGCTCTGGGAGCCCCTGGGTGGGCAGGAGGAGTGAGACAGAGGGCCTGGAGCTCTGCTGGGAGTGCTGGACTGCAAGTGTGGGGCTCCTGGGGGCTCTGGGAGCCCCTGGGTGGGCTGGAGGAGTGAGACAGAGGGCCTGGAGCTCTGCTGGGAGTGCTGGACAGCAAGTGGGGGGCTCTGGGAGCCCCTGGGTGGGCTGGAGGAGTGAGATAGAGGGCCTGGAGCTCTGCTGGGAGTGCTGGACAGCAAGTGTGGGGCTCCTGGGGGCTCTGGGAGCCCCTGGGTGGGCTGGAGGAGTGTGAGAGAGGGCCTGGAGCTCTGCTGGGAGTGCTGGACAGCAAGTGTGGGGCTCCTTGGGGCTCTGTGAGCCCCTGGGTGGGCTGGAGGAGTGTGAGAGAGGGCCTGGAGCTCTGCTGGGAGTGCTGGACAGCAAGTGTGGGGCTCCTTGGGGCTCTGTGAGCCCCTGGGTGGGCTGGAGGAGTGTTAGAGAGGGCCTGGAGCTCTGCAGGTAGTGCAGGACAGCAAGTGTGGGGCTCCTGGGGGCTCTGGGAGCCCCTGGGTGGGCTGGAGGAGTGAGACAGAGGGCCTGGAGCTCTGCTGGGAGTGCTGGACAGCAAGTGTGGGGCTCTGGGTGGCCCTGGGTCATATGGAGAAGTGTTAGAGAGGCCCTGGAGCTCTTCAGGGAGTGCTGGAGAGCAAAGGTCAGGCTCTGGGAGCCCCTAGGTCAGATGGAGGAGTGTTAGAGAGGGCCTGGAGCTCTGCAGGAAGTGCTGGACAGCAAAGGTCAGGCTCTGGGAGCCCCTGAGTCAGATGGAGGAGTGTTAGAGAGGGCCTGGAGCTCTGCAGGAAGTGCTGGACAGCAAAGGTCAGGCTCTGGGTGACCCTCGGTGGGCTGGAGGAGTGTTAGAGAGGGCCTGGAGCTCTGCTGGGAGTGCTGGACAGCAAGTGGGGGGCTCTGGGAGCCCCTGGGTGGGCTGGAGTAGTGAGACAGAGGGCCTGGAGCTCTGCTGGGAGTGCTGGACTGCAAGTGTGGGGCTCCTGGGGGCTCTGGGAGCCCCTGGGTGGGCTGGAGGAGTGAGACAGAGGGCCTGGAGCTCTGCTGGGAGTGCTGGACAGCAAGTGTGGGGCTCCTGGGGGCTCTGGGAGCCCCTGGGTGGGCTGGAGGAGTGTGAGAGAGGGCCTGGAGCTCTGCTGGGAGTGCTGGACAGCAGGTGTGGGGCTCCTGGGGGCTCTGGGAGCCCCTGGGTGGGCTGGATGAGTGTTAGAGAGGGCCTGGAGCTCTGCAGGTAGTGCTGGACAGCAAGTGTGGGGCTCCTGGGGGCTCTGGGAGCCCCTGGGTGGGCTGGAGGAGTGTGAGAGAGGGCCTGGAGCTCTGCTGGGAGTGCTGGACAGCAAAGGTAAGGCTCTGGGAGCCCCTGGGTGGGCTGGAGGAGTGTTAGAGAGGGCCTGGAGCTCTGCAGGTAGTGCTGGACAGCAAGTGTGGGGCTCCTGGGGGCTCTGGGAGCCCCTGGGTGGGCTGGAGGAGTGAGACAGAGGGCCTGGAGCTCTGCTGGGAGTGCTGGACAGCAAAGGTCAGGCTCTGGGAGCCCCTGGGTGGGCTGGAGGAGTGTTAGAGAGGGCCTGGAGCTCTGCTGGGAGTGCTGGACAGCAAAGGTCAGGCTCTGGGAGCCCCTGAGTCAGATGGAGGAGTGTTAGAGAGGGCCTGGAGCTCTGCAGGAAGTGCTGGACAGCAAAGGTCAGGCTCTGGGAGCCCCTGAGTCAGATGGAGGAGTGTTAGAGAGGGCCTGGAGCTCTGCAGGAAGTGCTGGACAGCAAAGGTCAGGCTCTGGGTGACCCTGGGTGGGCTGGAGGAGTGTTAGAGAGGGCCTGGAGCTCTGCAGGCAGTGCTGGAGACTAAGTGTCGGGATCCTGGGGGCTCTGGGAGCCCCTGGGTGGGCTGGAGGAGTGAGACAGAGGGCCTGGAGCTCTGCTGGGAGTGCTGGACAGCAAGTGTGGGGCTCCTGGGGGCTCTGGGAGCCCCTGGGTGGGCTGGAGGAGTGTGAGAGAGGGCCTGGAGCTCTGCTGGGAGTGCTGGACAGCAAAGGTCAGGCTCTGGGAGCCCCTGGGTGGGCTGGAGGAGTGTTAGAGAGGGCCTGGAGCTCTGTAGGTATTTCTGGACAGCAAGTGTGGGGCTCCTGGGGGCTCTGGGAGCCCCTGGGTGGGCTGGAGGAGTGTTAGAGAGGGCCTGGAGCTCTGCAGGTAGTGCTGGACAGCAAGTGTGGGGCTCCTGGGGGCTCTGGGAGCCCCTGGGTGGGCTGGAGGAGTGTGAGAGAGGGCCTGGAGCTCTGCAGGTAGTGCAGGACAGCAAGTGTGGGGCTCCTGGGGGCTCTGGGAGCCCCTGGGTGGGCTGGAGGAGTGAGACAGAGGGCCTGGAGCTCTGCTGGGAGTGCTGGACAGCAAGTGTGGGGCTCTGGGTGGCCCTGGGTCATATGGAGAAGTGTTAGAGAGGCCCTGGAGCTCTTCAGGGAGTGCTGGAGAGCAAAGGTCAGGCTCTGGGAGCCCCTAGGTCAGATGGAGGAGTGTTAGAGAGGGCCTGGAGCTCTGCAGGAAGTGCTGGACAGCAAAGGTCAGGCTCTGGGAGCCCCTGAGTCAGATGGAGGAGTGTTAGAGAGGGCCTGGAGCTCTGCAGGAAGTGCTGGACAGCAAAGGTCAGGCTCTGGGTGACCCTCGGTGGGCTGGAGGAGTGTTAGAGAGGGCCTGGAGCTCTGCTGGGAGTGCTGGACAGCAAGTGGGGGGCTCTGGGAGCCCCTGGGTGGGCTGGAGTAGTGAGACAGAGGGCCTGGAGCTCTGCTGGGAGTGCTGGACTGCAAGTGTGGGGCTCCTGGGGGCTCTGGGAGCCCCTGGGTGGGCTGGAGGAGTGAGACAGAGGGCCTGGAGCTCTGCTGGGAGTGCTGGACAGCAAGTGTGGGGCTCCTGGGGGCTCTGGGAGCCCCTGGGTGGGCTGGAGGAGTGTGAGAGAGGGCCTGGAGCTCTGCTGGGAGTGCTGGACAGCAGGTGTGGGGCTCCTGGGGGCTCTGGGAGCCCCTGGGTGGGCTGGATGAGTGTTAGAGAGGGCCTGGAGCTCTGCAGGTAGTGCTGGACAGCAAGTGTGGGGCTCCTGGGGGCTCTGGGAGCCCCTGGGTGGGCTGGAGGAGTGTGAGAGAGGGCCTGGAGCTCTGCTGGGAGTGCTGGACAGCAAAGGTAAGGCTCTGGGAGCCCCTGGGTGGGCTGGAGGAGTGTTAGAGAGGGCCTGGAGCTCTGCAGGTAGTGCTGGACAGCAAGTGTGGGGCTCCTGGGGGCTCTGGGAGCCCCTGGGTGGGCTGGAGGAGTGAGACAGAGGGCCTGGAGCTCTGCTGGGAGTGCTGGACAGCAAAGGTCAGGCTCTGGGAGCCCCTGGGTGGGCTGGAGGAGTGTTAGAGAGGGCCTGGAGCTCTGCTGGGAGTGCTGGACAGCAAAGGTCAGGCTCTGGGAGCCCCTGAGTCAGATGGAGGAGTGTTAGAGAGGGCCTGGAGCTCTGCAGGAAGTGCTGGACAGCAAAGGTCAGGCTCTGGGAGCCCCTGAGTCAGATGGAGGAGTGTTAGAGAGGGCCTGGAGCTCTGCAGGAAGTGCTGGACAGCAAAGGTCAGGCTCTGGGTGACCCTGGGTGGGCTGGAGGAGTGTTAGAGAGGGCCTGGAGCTCTGCAGGCAGTGCTGGAGACTAAGTGTCGGGATCCTGGGGGCTCTGGGAGCCCCTGGGTGGGCTGGAGGAGTGAGACAGAGGGCCTGGAGCTCTGCTGGGAGTGCTGGACAGCAAGTGTGGGGCTCCTGGGGGCTCTGGGAGCCCCTGGGTGGGCTGGAGGAGTGTGAGAGAGGGCCTGGAGCTCTGCTGGGAGTGCTGGACAGCAAAGGTCAGGCTCTGGGAGCCCCTGGGTGGGCTGGAGGAGTGTTAGAGAGGGCCTGGAGCTCTGTAGGTATTTCTGGACAGCAAGTGTGGGGCTCCTGGGGGCTCTGGGAGCCCCTGGGTGGGCTGGAGGAGTGTTAGAGAGGGCCTGGAGCTCTGCAGGTAGTGCTGGACAGCAAGTGTGGGGCTCCTGGGGGCTCTGGGAGCCCCTGGGTGGGCTGGAGGAGTGTGAGAGAGGGCCTGGAGCTCTGCTGGGAGTGCTGGACAGCAAGTGTGGGGCTCCTTGGGGCTCTGTGAGCCCCTGGGTGGGCTGGAGGAGTGTTAGAGAGGGCCTGGAGCTCTGCAGGTAGTGCAGGACAGCAAGTGTGGGGCTCCTGGGGGCTCTGGGAGCCCCTGGGTGGGCTGGAGGAGTGAGACAGAGGGCCTGGAGCTCTGCTGGGAGTGCTGGACAGCAAGTGTGGGGCTCCTGGGGGCTCTGGGAGCCCCTGGGTGGGCTGGAGGAGTGAGACAGAGGGCCTGGAGCTCTGCTGGGAGTGCTGGACAGCAAGTGTGGGGCTCCTGGGGGCTCTGGGAGCCCCTGGGTGGGCTGGAGGAGTGTGAGAGAGGGCCTGGAGCTCTGCTGGGAGTGCTGGACAGCAGGTGTGGGGCTCCTGGGGGCTCTGGGAGCCCCTGGGTGGGCTGGATGAGTGTTAGAGAGGGCCTGGAGCTCTGCAGGTAGTGCTGGACAGCAAGTGTGGGGCTCCTGGGGGCTCTGGGAGCCCCTGGGTGGGCTGGAGGACTGTGAGAGAGGGCCTGGAGCTCTGCTGGGAGTGCTGGACAGCAGGTGTGGGGCTCCTGGGGGCTCTGGGAGCCCCTGGGTGGGCTGGAGGAGTGTGAGAGAGGGCCTGAGGCTCTGCTGGGAGTACTGGACAGCAGGTGTGGGGCTCCTGGGGGCTCTGGGAGCCCCTGGGTGGGCTGGATGAGTGTTAGAGAGGGCCTGGAGCTCTGCAGGTAGTGCTGGACAGCAAGTGTGGGGCTCCTGGGGGCTCTGGGAGCCCCTGGGTGGGCTGGAGGAGTGAGACAGAGGGCCTGGAGCTCTGCTGGGAGTGCTGGACAGCAAGTGTGGGGCTCCTGGGGGCTCTGGGAGGAGTGTGAGAGAGGGCCTGGAGCTCTGCTGGGAGTGCTGGACAGCAAGTGTGGGGCTCATGGGGGCTCTGGGAGCCCCTGGGTGGGCTGGAGGAGTGTTAGAGAGGGCCTGGAGCTCTGCAGGTAGTGCTGGACAGCAAGTGTGGGGCTCCTGGGGGCTCTGGGAGCCCCTGGGTGGGCTGGAGGAGTGTGAGAGAGGGCCTGGAGCTATGCTGGGAGTGCTGGACAGCAAGTGTGGGGCTCCTGGGGGCTCTGGGAGCCCCTGGGTGGGATGGAGGAGTGTTAGAGAGGGCCTGGAGCTCTGCAGGTAGTGCTGGACAGCAAGTGTGGGGCTCCTGGGGGCTCTGGGAGCCCCTGGGTGGGCTGAAGGAGTGAGACAGAGGGCCTGGAGCTCTGCTGGGAGTGCTGGACAGCAAGTGTGGGGCTCCAGGGGGCTCTGGGAGCCCCTGGGTGGCCTGGAGGAGTGTTAGAGAGGGCCTGGAACTCTGCTGGGAGTGCTGGACAGAAAGTGTGGGGCTCCTGGGGGCTCTGGGTGCCCCTGGGTGGGCTGGAGGAGTGTTAGAGAGGGCCTGGAGCTCTGCTGGGAGTGCTGGACAGCAAGTGTGGGGCTCTGGGAGCCCTTGGGTGGGCTGGAGGAGTGAGATAGAGGGCCTTGAGCTCTGCTGGGAGTGCTGGACAGCAAGTGTGGGGCTCCTGGGGGCTCCGGGAGCCCCTGGGTGGGCTGGAGGAGTGTGAGAGAGGGCCTGGAGCTCTGCTGGGAGTGCTGGACAGCAAGTGTGGGGCTCATGGGGGCTCTGGGAGCCCCTGGGTGGGCTGGAGGAGTGTTAGAGAGGGCCTGGAGCTCTGCAGGTAGTGCTGGAGACTAAGTGTGGGGTGTGGGGCTCCTGGGGGCTGGAGGAGTGTTAGAGAGGGCCTGGAGCATGCAGGTAGTGCTGGAGACTAAGTGTGGGGCTCCTGGGGGCTCTGGGAGCCCCTGGGTGGGCTGGAGGAGTGAGACAGAAGGCCTGGAGCTCTGCTGGGAGTGCTGGACAGCAAGTGTGGGGCTCCTGGGGACTCTGGGAGCCCCTGGGTGGGCTGGAGGAGTGTGAGAGAGGGCCTGGAGCTCTGCAGGGAGTGCTGGACAGCAAGTGTGGGGCTCCTGGGGGCTCTGGGTGCCCCTGGGTGGGCTAGAGGAATGTTAGAGAGGGCCTGGAGCTCTGCTGGGAGTGCTGGACAGCAAGTGTGGGGCTCCTGGGGGCTCTGGGAGCCCCTGGGTGGGCTGGAGGAGTGTGAGAGAGGGCCTGGAGCTCTGCTGGGAGTGCTGGACAGCAAGTGTGGGGCTCCTGGGAGCTCTGGGTGCCCCTGGGTGGGCTGGAGGAGTGTTAGAGAGGGCCTGGAGCTCTGCTGGGAGTGCTGGACAGCAAGTGGGGGGCTCTGGGAGCCCGTGGGTGGGCTGGAGGAGTGAGATAGAGGGCCTGGAGCTCTGCTGGGAGTGCTGGACAGCAAGTGTGGGGCTCATGGGGGCTCTGGGAGCCCCTGGGTGGGCTGGAGGAGTGTGAGAGAGGGCCTGGAGCTCTGCTGGGAGTGCTGGACAGCAAGTGTGGGGCTCCTTGGGGCTCTATGAGCCCCTGGATGGGCTGGAGGAGTGAGATAGAGGGCCTGGAGCTCTGCTGGGAGTGCTGGACAGCAAGTGTGGGGCTCATGGGGGCTCTGGGAGCCCCTGGGTGGGCTGGAGGAGTGAGACAGAGGGCCTGGAGCTCTGCTGGGAGTGCTGGACAGCAAATGTGGGGCTCTGGGTGGCCCTGGGTCATATGGAGAAGTGTTAGAGAGGCCCTGGAGCTCTTCAGGGAGTGCTGGAGAGCAAAGGTCAGGCTCTGGGAGCCCCTAGGTCAGATGGAGGAGTGTTAGAGAGGGCCTGGAGCTCTGCAGGAAGTGCTGGACAGCAAAGGTCAGGCTCTGGGTGACCCTCGGTGGGCTGGAGGAGTGTTAGAGAGGGCCTGGAGCTCTGCTGGGAGTGCTGGACAGCAAGTGGGGGGCTCTGGGAGCCCCTGGGTGGGCTGGAGTAGTGAGACAGAGGGCCTGGAGCTCTGCTGGGAGTGCTGGACTGCAAGTGTGGGGCTCCTGGGGGCTCTGGGAGCCCCTGGGTGGGCTGGAGGAGTGAGACAGAGGGCCTGGAGCTCTGCTGGGAGTGCTGGACAGCAAGTGTGGGGCTCATGGGGGCTCTGGGAGCCCCTGGGTGGGCTGGAGGAGTGTGAGAGAGGGCCTGGAGCTCTGCTGGGAGTGCTGGACAGCAGGTGTGGGGCTCCTGGGGGCTCTGGGAGCCCCTGGGTGGGCTGGATGAGTGTTAGAGAGGGCCTGGAGCTCTGCAGGTAGTGCTGGACAGCAAGTGTGGGGCTCCTGGGGGCTCTGGGAGCCCCTGGGTGGGCTGGAGGAGTGTGAGAGAGGGCCTGGAGCTCTGCTGGGAGTGCTGGACAGCAAAGGTAAGGCTCTGGGAGCCCCTGGGTGGGCTGGAGGAGTGTTAGAGAGGGCCTGGAGCTCTGCAGGTAGTGCTGGACAGCAAGTGTGGGGCTCCTGGGGGCTCTGGGAGCCCCTGGGTGGGCTGGAGGAGTGAGACAGAGGGCCTGGAGCTCTGCTGGGAGTGCTGGACAGCAAAGGTCAGGCTCTGGGAGCCCCTGGGTGGGCTGGAGGAGTGTTAGAGAGGGCCTGGAGCTCTGCTGGGAGTGCTGGACAGCAAAGGTCAGGCTCTGGGAGCCCCTGAGTCAGATGGAGGAGTGTTAGAGAGGGCCTGGAGCTGAGCAGGAAGTGCTGGACAGCAAAGGTCAGGCTCTGGGAGCCCCTGAGTCAGATGGAGGAGTGTTAGAGAGGGCCTGGAGCTCTGCAGGAAGTGCTGGACAGCAAAGGTCAGGCTCTGGGTGACCCTGGGTGGGCTGGAGGAGTGTTAGAGAGGGCCTGGAGCTCTGCAGGCAGTGCTGGAGACTAAGTGTCGGGATCCTGGGGGCTCTGGGAGCCCCTGGGTGGGCTGGAGGAGTGAGACAGAGGGCCTGGAGCTCTGCTGGGAGTGCTGGACAGCAAGTGTGGGGCTCCTGTGGGCTCTGGGAGCCCCTGGGTGGGCTGGAGGAGTGTGAGAGAGGGCCTGGAGCTCTGCTGGGAGTGCTGGACAGCAAAGGTCAGGCTCTGGGAGCCCCTGGGTGGGCTGGAGGAGTGTTAGAGAGGGCCTGGAGCTCTGTAGGTATTTCTGGACAGCAAGTGTGGGGCTCCTGGGGGCTCTGGGAGCCCCTGGGTGGGCTGGAGGAGTGTTAGAGAGGGCCTGGAGCTCTGCAGGTAGTGCTGGACAGCAAGTGTGGGGCTCCTGGGGGCTCTGGGAGCCCCTGGGTGGGCTGGAGGAGTGAGACAGAGGGCCTGGAGCTCTGCTGGGAGTGCTGGACAGCAAGTGTGGGGCTCCTGGGGGCTCTGGGAGCCCCTGGGTGGGCTGGAGGACTGTGAGAGAGGGCCTGGAGCTCTGCTGGGAGTGCTGGACAGCAAAGGTAAGGCTCTGGGAGCCCCTGGGTGGGCTGGAGGAGTGTTAGAGAGGGCCTGGAGCTCTGCAGGTAGTGCTGGACAGCAAGTGTGGGGCTCCTGGGGGCTCTGGGAGCCCCCGGGTGGGCTGGAGGAGTGTGAGAGAGGGCCTGGAGCTCTGCTGGGAGTGCTGGACAGCAAAGGTCAGGCTCTGGGAGCCCCTGGGTGGGCTGGAGGAGTGTTAGAGAGGGCCTGGAGCTCTGCTGGGAGTGCTGGACAGCAAGTGGGGGGCTCCTGGGAGCTCTGGGTGCCCCTGGGTGGGCTGGAGGAGTGTTAGAGAGGGCCTGGAGCTCTGCTGGGAGTGCTGGACAGCAAGTGGGGGGCTCTGGGAGCCCCTGGGTGGGCTGGAGGAGTGAGATAGAGGGCCTGGAGCTCTGCTGGGAGTGCTGGACAGCAAGTGTGGGGCTCCTGGGGGCTCTGGGAGCCCCTGGGTGGGCTGGAGGAGTGTGAGAGAGGGCCTGGAGATCTGCTGGGAGTGCTGGACAGCAAGTGTGGGGCTCCTTGGGGCTCTGTGAGCCCCTGGGTGGGCTGGAGGAGTGTTAGAGAGGGCCTGGAGCTCTGCAGGTAGTGCAGGACAGCAAGTGTGGGGCTCCTGGGGGCTCTGGGAGCCCCTGGGTGGGCTGGAGGAGTGAGACAGAGGGCCTGGAGCTCTGCTGGGAGTGCTGGACAGCAAGTGTGGGGCTCCTGGGGGCTCTGGGAGGAGTGTGAGAGAGGGCCTGGAGCTCTGCTGGGAGTGCTGGACAGCAAGTGTGGGGCTCATGGGGGCTCTGGGAGCCCCTGGGTGGGCTGGAGGAGTGTTAGAGAGGGCCTGGAGCTCTGCAGGTAGTGCTGGACAGCAAGTGTGGGGCTCTTGGGGGCTCTGGGAGCCCCTGGGTGGGCTGAAGGAGTGAGACAGAGGGCCTGGAGCTCTGCTGGGAGTGCTGGACAGCAAGTGTGGGGCTCCTGGGGGCTCTGGGAGCCCATGGGTGGGCTGGAGGAGTGTGAGAGAGTGCCTGGAGCTCTGCTGGGAGTGCTGGACAGCAAGTGTGGGGCTCCTGGGGGCTCTGGGAGCCCCTGGGTGGCCTGGAGGAGTGTTAGAGAGGGCCTGGAACTCTGCTGGGAGTGCTGGACAGAAAGTGTGGGGCTCCTGGGGGCTCTGGGTGCCCCTGGGTGGGCTGGAGGAGTGTTAGAGAGGGCCTGGAGCTCTGCTGGGAGTGCTGGACAGCAAGTGTGGGGCTCTGGGAGCCCCTGGGTGGGCTGGAGGAGTGAGATAGAGGGCCTTGAGCTCTGCTGGGAGTGCTGGACAGCAAGTGTGGGGCTCCTGGGGGCTCCGGGAGCCCCTGGGTGGGCTGGAGGAGTGTGAGAGAGGGCCTGGAGCTCTGCTGGGAGTGCTGGACAGCAAGTGTGAGGCTCATGGGGGCTCTGGGAGCCCCTGGGTGGGCTGGAGGAGTGTTAGAGAGGGCCTGGAGCTCTGCAGGTAGTGCTGGAGACTAAGTGTGGGGTGTGGGGCTCCTGGGGGCTGGAGGAGTGTTAGAGAGGGCCTGGAGCATGCAGGTAGTGCTGGAGACTAAGTGTGGGGCTCCTGGGGGCTCTGGGAGCCCCTGGGTGGGCTGGAGGAGTGAGACAGAGGGCCTGGAGCTCTGCTGGGAGTGCTGGACAGCAAGTGTGGGGCTCCTGGGGGCTCTGGGAGCCCCTGGGTGGGCTGGAGGAGTGTGAGAGAGGGCCTGGAGCTCTGCTGGGAGTGCTGGACAGCAGGTGTGGGGCTCCTGGGGGCTCTGGGAGCCCCTGGGTGGGCTGGATGAGTGTTAGAGAGGGCCTGGAGCTCTGCAGGTAGTGCTGGACAGCAAGTGTGGGGCTCCTGGGGGCTCTGGGAGCCCCTGGGTGGGCTGGAGGACTGTGAGAGAGGGCCTGGAGCTCTGCTGGGAGTGCTGGACAGCAGGTGTGGGGCTCCTGGGGGCTCTGGGAGCCCCTGGGTGGGCTGGAGGAGTGTGAGAGAGGGCCTGAGGCTCTGCTGGGAGTACTGGACAGCAGGTGTGGGGCTCCTGGGGGCTCTGGGAGCCCCTGGGTGGGCTGGATGAGTGTTAGAGAGGGCCTGGAGCTCTGCAGGTAGTGCTGGACAGCAAGTGTGGGGCTCCTGGGGGCTCTGGGAGCCCCTGGGTGGGCTGGAGGAGTGAGACAGAGGGCCTGGAGCTCTGCTGGGAGTGCTGGACAGCAAGTGTGGGGCTCCTGGGGGCTCTGGGAGGAGTGTGAGAGAGGGCCTGGAGCTCTGCTGGGAGTGCTGGACAGCAAGTGTGGGGCTCATGGGGGCTCTGGGAGCCCCTGGGTGGGCTGGAGGAGTGTTAGAGAGGGCCTGGAGCTCTGCAGGTAGTGCTGGACAGCAAGTGTGGGGCTCCTGGGGGCTCTGGGAGCCCCTGGGTGGGCTGGAGGAGTGTGAGAGAGGGCCTGGAGCTATGCTGGGAGTGCTGGACAGCAAGTGTGGGGCTCCTGGGGGCTCTGGGAGCCCCTGGGTGGGATGGAGGAGTGTTAGAGAGGGCCTGGAGCTCTGCAGGTAGTGCTGGACAGCAAGTGTGGGGCTCCTGGGGGCTCTGGGAGCCCCTGGGTGGGCTGAAGGAGTGAGACAGAGGGCCTGGAGCTCTGCTGGGAGTGCTGGACAGCAAGTGTGGGGCTCCAGGGGGCTCTGGGAGCCCCTGGGTGGCCTGGAGGAGTGTTAGAGAGGGCCTGGAACTCTGCTGGGAGTGCTGGACAGAAAGTGTGGGGCTCCTGGGGGCTCTGGGTGCCCCTGGGTGGGCTGGAGGAGTGTTAGAGAGGGCCTGGAGCTCTGCTGGGAGTGCTGGACAGCAAGTGTGGGGCTCTGGGAGCCCTTGGGTGGGCTGGAGGAGTGAGATAGAGGGCCTTGAGCTCTGCTGGGAGTGCTGGACAGCAAGTGTGGGGCTCCTGGGGGCTCCGGGAGCCCCTGGGTGGGCTGGAGGAGTGTGAGAGAGGGCCTGGAGCTCTGCTGGGAGTGCTGGACAGCAAGTGTGGGGCTCATGGGGGCTCTGGGAGCCCCTGGGTGGGCTGGAGGAGTGTTAGAGAGGGCCTGGAGCTCTGCAGGTAGTGCTGGAGACTAAGTGTGGGGTGTGGGGCTCCTGGGGGCTGGAGGAGTGTTAGAGAGGGCCTGGAGCATGCAGGTAGTGCTGGAGACTAAGTGTGGGGCTCCTGGGGGCTCTGGGAGCCCCTGGGTGGGCTGGAGGAGTGAGACAGAAGGCCTGGAGCTCTGCTGGGAGTGCTGGACAGCAAGTGTGGGGCTCCTGGGGACTCTGGGAGCCCCTGGGTGGGCTGGAGGAGTGTGAGAGAGGGCCTGGAGCTCTGCAGGGAGTGCTGGACAGCAAGTGTGGGGCTCCTGGGGGCTCTGGGTGCCCCTGGGTGGGCTAGAGGAATGTTAGAGAGGGCCTGGAGCTCTGCTGGGAGTGCTGGACAGCAAGTGTGGGGCTCCTGGGGGCTCTGGGAGCCCCTGGGTGGGCTGGAGGAGTGTGAGAGAGGGCCTGGAGCTCTGCTGGGAGTGCTGGACAGCAAGTGTGGGGCTCCTGGGAGCTCTGGGTGCCCCTGGGTGGGCTGGAGGAGTGTTAGAGAGGGCCTGGAGCTCTGCTGGGAGTGCTGGACAGCAAGTGGGGGGCTCTGGGAGCCCGTGGGTGGGCTGGAGGAGTGAGATAGAGGGCCTGGAGCTCTGCTGGGAGTGCTGGACAGCAAGTGTGGGGCTCATGGGGGCTCTGGGAGCCCCTGGGTGGGCTGGAGGAGTGTGAGAGAGGGCCTGGAGCTCTGCTGGGAGTGCTGGACAGCAAGTGTGGGGCTCCTTGGGGCTCTATGAGCCCCTGGGTGGGCTGGAGGAGTGAGATAGAGGGCCTGGAGCTCTGCTGGGAGTGCTGGACAGCAAGTGTGGGGCTCATGGGGGCTCTGGGAGCCCCTGGGTGGGCTGGAGGAGTGAGACAGAGGGCCTGGAGCTCTGCTGGGAGTGCTGGACAGCAAATGTGGGGCTCTGGGTGGCCCTGGGTCATATGGAGAAGTGTTAGAGAGGCCCTGGAGCTCTTCAGGGAGTGCTGGAGAGCAAAGGTCAGGCTCTGGGAGCCCCTAGGTCAGATGGAGGAGTGTTAGAGAGGGCCTGGAGCTCTGCAGGAAGTGCTGGACAGCAAAGGTCAGGCTCTGGGTGACCCTCGGTGGGCTGGAGGAGTGTTAGAGAGGGCCTGGAGCTCTGCTGGGAGTGCTGGACAGCAAGTGGGGGGCTCTGGGAGCCCCTGGGTGGGCTGGAGTAGTGAGACAGAGGGCCTGGAGCTCTGCTGGGAGTGCTGGACTGCAAGTGTGGGGCTCCTGGGGGCTCTGGGAGCCCCTGGGTGGGCTGGAGGAGTGAGACAGAGGGCCTGGAGCTCTGCTGGGAGTGCTGGACAGCAAGTGTGGGGCTCATGGGGGCTCTGGGAGCCCCTGGGTGGGCTGGAGGAGTGTGAGAGAGGGCCTGGAGCTCTGCTGGGAGTGCTGGACAGCAGGTGTGGGGCTCCTGGGGGCTCTGGGAGCCCCTGGGTGGGCTGGATGAGTGTTAGAGAGGGCCTGGAGCTCTGCAGGTAGTGCTGGACAGCAAGTGTGGGGCTCCTGGGGGCTCTGGGAGCCCCTGGGTGGGCTGGAGGAGTGTGAGAGAGGGCCTGGAGCTCTGCTGGGAGTGCTGGACAGCAAAGGTAAGGCTCTGGGAGCCCCTGGGTGGGCTGGAGGAGTGTTAGAGAGGGCCTGGAGCTCTGCAGGTAGTGCTGGACAGCAAGTGTGGGGCTCCTGGGGGCTCTGGGAGCCCCTGGGTGGGCTGGAGGAGTGAGACAGAGGGCCTGGAGCTCTGCTGGGAGTGCTGGACAGCAAAGGTCAGGCTCTGGGAGCCCCTGGGTGGGCTGGAGGAGTGTTAGAGAGGGCCTGGAGCTCTGCTGGGAGTGCTGGACAGCAAAGGTCAGGCTCTGGGAGCCCCTGAGTCAGATGGAGGAGTGTTAGAGAGGGCCTGGAGCTGAGCAGGAAGTGCTGGACAGCAAAGGTCAGGCTCTGGGAGCCCCTGAGTCAGATGGAGGAGTGTTAGAGAGGGCCTGGAGCTCTGCAGGAAGTGCTGGACAGCAAAGGTCAGGCTCTGGGTGACCCTGGGTGGGCTGGAGGAGTGTTAGAGAGGGCCTGGAGCTCTGCAGGCAGTGCTGGAGACTAAGTGTCGGGATCCTGGGGGCTCTGGGAGCCCCTGGGTGGGCTGGAGGAGTGAGACAGAGGGCCTGGAGCTCTGCTGGGAGTGCTGGACAGCAAGTGTGGGGCTCCTGTGGGCTCTGGGAGCCCCTGGGTGGGCTGGAGGAGTGTGAGAGAGGGCCTGGAGCTCTGCTGGGAGTGCTGGACAGCAAAGGTCAGGCTCTGGGAGCCCCTGGGTGGGCTGGAGGAGTGTTAGAGAGGGCCTGGAGCTCTGTAGGTATTTCTGGACAGCAAGTGTGGGGCTCCTGGGGGCTCTGGGAGCCCCTGGGTGGGCTGGAGGAGTGTTAGAGAGGGCCTGGAGCTCTGCAGGTAGTGCTGGACAGCAAGTGTGGGGCTCCTGGGGGCTCTGGGAGCCCCTGGGTGGGCTGGAGGAGTGAGACAGAGGGCCTGGAGCTCTGCTGGGAGTGCTGGACAGCAAGTGTGGGGCTCCTGGGGGCTCTGGGAGCCCCTGGGTGGGCTGGAGGACTGTGAGAGAGGGCCTGGAGCTCTGCTGGGAGTGCTGGACAGCAAAGGTAAGGCTCTGGGAGCCCCTGGGTGGGCTGGAGGAGTGTTAGAGAGGGCCTGGAGCTCTGCAGGTAGTGCTGGACAGCAAGTGTGGGGCTCCTGGGGGCTCTGGGAGCCCCCGGGTGGGCTGGAGGAGTGTGAGAGAGGGCCTGGAGCTCTGCTGGGAGTGCTGGACAGCAAAGGTCAGGCTCTGGGAGCCCCTGGGTGGGCTGGAGGAGTGTTAGAGAGGGCCTGGAGCTCTGCTGGGAGTGCTGGACAGCAAGTGGGGGGCTCCTGGGAGCTCTGGGTGCCCCTGGGTGGGCTGGAGGAGTGTTAGAGAGGGCCTGGAGCTCTGCTGGGAGTGCTGGACAGCAAGTGGGGGGCTCTGGGAGCCCCTGGGTGGGCTGGAGGAGTGAGATAGAGGGCCTGGAGCTCTGCTGGGAGTGCTGGACAGCAAGTGTGGGGCTCCTGGGGGCTCTGGGAGCCCCTGGGTGGGCTGGAGGAGTGTGAGAGAGGGCCTGGAGATCTGCTGGGAGTGCTGGACAGCAAGTGTGGGGCTCCTTGGGGCTCTGTGAGCCCCTGGGTGGGCTGGAGGAGTGTTAGAGAGGGCCTGGAGCTCTGCAGGTAGTGCAGGACAGCAAGTGTGGGGCTCCTGGGGGCTCTGGGAGCCCCTGGGTGGGCTGGAGGAGTGAGACAGAGGGCCTGGAGCTCTGCTGGGAGTGCTGGACAGCAAGTGTGGGGCTCCTGGGGGCTCTGGGAGGAGTGTGAGAGAGGGCCTGGAGCTCTGCTGGGAGTGCTGGACAGCAAGTGTGGGGCTCATGGGGGCTCTGGGAGCCCCTGGGTGGGCTGGAGGAGTGTTAGAGAGGGCCTGGAGCTCTGCAGGTAGTGCTGGACAGCAAGTGTGGGGCTCCTGGGGGCTCTGGGAGCCCCTGGGTGGGCTGAAGGAGTGAGACAGAGGGCCTGGAGCTCTGCTGGGAGTGCTGGACAGCAAGTGTGGGGCTCCTGGGGGCTCTGGGAGCCCATGGGTGGGCTGGAGGAGTGTGAGAGAGTGCCTGGAGCTCTGCTGGGAGTGCTGGACAGCAAGTGTGGGGCTCCTGGGGGCTCTGGGAGCCCCTGGGTGGCCTGGAGGAGTGTTAGAGAGGGCCTGGAACTCTGCTGGGAGTGCTGGACAGAAAGTGTGGGGCTCCTGGGGGCTCTGGGTGCCCCTGGGTGGGCTGGAGGAGTGTTAGAGAGGGCCTGGAGCTCTGCTGGGAGTGCTGGACAGCAAGTGTGGGGCTCTGGGAGCCCCTGGGTGGGCTGGAGGAGTGAGATAGAGGGCCTTGAGCTCTGCTGGGAGTGCTGGACAGCAAGTGTGGGGCTCCTGGGGGCTCCGGGAGCCCCTGGGTGGGCTGGAGGAGTGTGAGAGAGGGCCTGGAGCTCTGCTGGGAGTGCTGGACAGCAAGTGTGAGGCTCATGGGGGCTCTGGGAGCCCCTGGGTGGGCTGGAGGAGTGTTAGAGAGGGCCTGGAGCTCTGCAGGTAGTGCTGGAGACTAAGTGTGGGGTGTGGGGCTCCTGGGGGCTGGAGGAGTGTTAGAGAGGGCCTGGAGCATGCAGGTAGTGCTGGAGACTAAGTGTGGGGCTCCTGGGGGCTCTGGGAGCCCCTGGGTGGGCTGGAGGAGTGAGACAGAAGGCCTGGAGCTCTGCTGGGAGTGCTGGAGAGCAAAGGTCAGGCTCTGGGAGCCCCTAGGTCAGATGGAGGAGTGTTAGAGAGGGCCTGGAGCTCTGCAGGAAGTGCTGGACAGCAAAGGTCAGGCTCTGGGAGCCCCTGAGTCAGATGGAGGAGTGTTAGAGAGGGCCTGGAGCTCTGCAGGAAGTGCTGGACAGCAAAGATCAGGCTCTGGGAGCCCCTGAGTCAGATGGAGGAGTGTTAGAGAGGGCCTGGAGCTCTGCAGGAAGTGCTGGACAGCAAAGGTCAGGCTCTGGGTGACCCTCGGTGGGCTGGAGGAGTGTTAGAGAGGGCCTGGAGCTCTGCTGGGAGTGCTGGACAGCAAGTGGGGGGCTCTGGGAGCCCCTGGGTGGGCTGGAGTAGTGAGACAGAGGGCCTGGAGCTCTGCTGGGAGTGCTGGACTGCAAGTGTGGGGCTCCTGGGGGCTCTGGGAGCCCCTGGGTGGGCTGGAGGAGTGAGATAGAGGGCCTGGAGCTCTGCTGGGAGTGCTGGACAGCAAGTGTGGGGCTCATGGGGGCTCTGGGAGCCCCTGGGTGGGCTGGAGGAGTGTGAGAGAGGGCCTGGAGCTCTGCTGGGAGTGCTGGACAGCAGGTGTGGGGCTCCTGGGGGCTCTGGGAGCCCCTGGGTGGGCTGGATGAGTGTTAGAGAGGGCCTGGAGCTCTGCAGGTAGTGCTGGACAGCAAGTGTGGGGCTCCTGGGGGCTCTGGGAGCCCCTGGGTGGGCTGGAGGAGTGTGAGAGAGGGCCTGGAGCTCTGCTGGGAGTGCTGGACAGCAAAGGTAAGGCTCTGGGAGCCCCTGGGTGGGCTGGAGGAGTGTTAGAGAGGGCCTGGAGCTCTGCAGGTAGTGCTGGACAGCAAGTGTGGGGCTCCTGGGGGCTCTGGGAGCCCCTGGGTGGGCTGGAGGAGTGAGACAGAGGGCCTGGAGCTCTGCTGGGAGTGCTGGACAGCAAAGGTCAGGCTCTGGGAGCCCCTGGGTGGGCTGGAGGAGTGTTAGAGAGGGCCTGGAGCTCTGCTGGGAGTGCTGGACAGCAAAGGTCAGGCTCTGGGAGCCCCTGAGTCAGATGGAGGAGTGTTAGAGAGGGCCTGGAGCTCTGCAGGAAGTGCTGGACAGCAAAGGTCAGGCTCTGGGAGCCCCTGAGTCAGATGGAGGAGTGTTAGAGAGGGCCTGGAGCTCTGCAGGAAGTGCTGGACAGCAAAGGTCAGGCTCTGGGTGACCCTGGGTGGGCTGGAGGAGTGTTAGAGAGGGCCTGGAGCTCTGCAGGCAGTGCTGGAGACTAAGTGTCGGGATCCTGGGGGCTCTGGGAGCCCCTGGGTGGGCTGGAGGAGTGAGACAGAGGGCCTGGAGCTCTGCTGGGAGTGCTGGACAGCAAGTGTGGGGCTCCTGGGGGCTCTGGGAGCCCCTGGGTGGGCTGGAGGAGTGTGAGAGAGGGCCTGGAGCTCTGCTGGGAGTGCTGGACAGCAAAGGTCAGGCTCTGGGAGCCCCTGGGTGGGCTGGAGGAGTGTTAGAGAGGGCCTGGAGCTCTGTAGGTATTTCTGGACAGCAAGTGTGGGGCTCCTGGGGGCTCTGGGAGCCCCTGGGTGGGCTGGAGGAGTGTTAGAGAGGGCCTGGAGCTCTGCAGGTAGTGCTGGACAGCAAGTGTGGGGCTCCTGGGGGCTCTGGGAGCCCCTGGGTGGGCTGGAGGAGTGAGACAGAGGGCCTGGAGCTCTGCTGGGAGTGCTGGACAGCAAGTGTGGGGCTCCTGGGGGCTCTGGGAGCCCCTGGGTGGGCTGGAGGACTGTGAGAGAGGGCCTGGAGCTCTGCTGGGAGTGCTGGACAGCAAAGGTAAGGCTCTGGGAGCCCCTGGGTGGGCTGGAGGAGTGTTAGAGAGGGCCTGGAGCTCTGCAGGTAGTGCTGGACAGCAAGTGTGGGGCTCCTGGGGGCTCTGGGAGCCCCTGGGTGGGCTGGAGGAGTGTGAGAGAGGGCCTGGAGCTCTGCTGGGAGTGCTGGACAGCAAAGGTCAGGCTCTGGGAGCCCCTGGGTGGGCTGGAGGAGTGTTAGAGAGGGCCTGGAGCTCTGCTGGGAGTGCTGGACAGCAAGTGGGGGGCTCCTGGGAGCTCTGGGTGCCCCTGGGTGGGCTGGAGGAGTGTTAGAGAGGGCCTGGAGCTCTGCTGGGAGTGCTGGACAGCAAGTGGGGGGCTCTGGGAGCCCCTGGGTGGGCTGGAGGAGTGAGATAGAGGGCCTGGAGCTCTGCTGGGAGTGCTGGACAGCAAGTGTGGGGCTCCTGGGGGCTCTGGGAGCCCCTGGGTGGGCTGGAGGAGTGTGAGAGAGGGCCTGGAGATCTGCTGGGAGTGCTGGACAGCAAGTGTGGGGCTCCTTGGGGCTCTGTGAGCCCCTGGGTGGGCTGGAGGAGTGTTAGAGAGGGCCTGGAGCTCTGCAGGTAGTGCAGGACAGCAAGTGTGGGGCTCCTGGGGGCTCTGGGAGCCCCTGGGTGGGCTGGAGGAGTGAGACAGAGGGCCTGGAGCTCTGCTGGGAGTGCTGGACAGCAAGTGTGGGGCTCCTGGGGGCTCTGGGAGGAGTGTGAGAGAGGGCCTGGAGCTCTGCTGGGAGTGCTGGACAGCAAGTGTGGGGCTCATGGGGGCTCTGGGAGCCCCTGGGTGGGCTGGAGGAGTGTTAGAGAGGGCCTGGAGCTCTGCAGGTAGTGCTGGACAGCAAGTGTGGGGCTCCTGGGGGCTCTGGGAGCCCCTGGGTGGGCTGAAGGAGTGAGACAGAGGGCCTGGAGCTCTGCTGGGAGTGCTGGACAGCAAGTGTGGGGCTCCTGGGGGCTCTGGGAGCCCATGGGTGGGCTGGAGGAGTGTGAGAGAGTGCCTGGAGCTCTGCTGGGAGTGCTGGACAGCAAGTGTGGGGCTCCTGGGGGCTCTGGGAGCCCCTGGGTGGCCTGGAGGAGTGTTAGAGAGGGCCTGGAACTCTGCTGGGAGTGCTGGACAGAAAGTGTGGGGCTCCTGGGGGCTCTGGGTGCCCCTGGGTGGGCTGGAGGAGTGTTAGAGAGGGCCTGGAGCTCTGCTGGGAGTGCTGGACAGCAAGTGTGGGGCTCTGGGAGCCCCTGGGTGGGCTGGAGGAGTGAGATAGAGGGCCTTGAGCTCTGCTGGGAGTGCTGGACAGCAAGTGTGGGGCTCCTGGGGGCTCCGGGAGCCCCTGGGTGGGCTGGAGGAGTGTGAGAGAGGGCCTGGAGCTCTGCTGGGAGTGCTGGACAGCAAGTGTGAGGCTCATGGGGGCTCTGGGAGCCCCTGGGTGGGCTGGAGGAGTGTTAGAGAGGGCCTGGAGCTCTGCAGGTAGTGCTGGAGACTAAGTGTGGGGTGTGGGGCTCCTGGGGGCTGGAGGAGTGTTAGAGAGGGCCTGGAGCATGCAGGTAGTGCTGGAGACTAAGTGTGGGGCTCCTGGGGGCTCTGGGAGCCCCTGGGTGGGCTGGAGGAGTGAGACAGAAGGCCTGGAGCTCTGCTGGGAGTGCTGGACAGCAAGTGTGGGGCTCCTGGGGACTCTGGGAGCCCCTGGGTGGGCTGGAGGAGTGTGAGAGAGGGCCTGGAGCTCTGCAGGGAGTGCTGGACAGCAAGTGTGGGGCTCCTGGGGGCTCTGGGTGCCCCTGGGTGGGCTGGAGGAATGTTAGAGAGGGCCTGGAGCTCTGCTGGGAGTGCTGGACAGCAAGTGTGGGGCTCCTGGGGGCTCTGGGAGCCCCTGGGTGGGCTGGAGGAGTGTGAGAGAGGGCCTGGAGCTCTGCTGGGAGTGCTGGACAGCAAGTGTGGGGCTCCTGGGGGCTCTGTGAGCCCCTGGGTGGGCTGGAGGAGTGTTAGAGAGGGCCTGGAGCTCTGCAGGTAGTGCTGGAAAGCAAGTGTGGGACTCCTGGGGGCTCTGGGAGCCCCTGGGTGGGCTGGAGGAGTGAGACAGAGGGCCTGGAGCTCTGCTGGGAGTGCTGGACTGCAAGTGTGGGGCTCCTGGGGGCTCTGGGAGCCCCTGGGTGGGCTGGAGGAGTGAGACAGAGGGCCTGGAGCTCTGCTGGGAGTGCTGGACAGCAAGTGTGGGGCTCCTGGGGGCTCTGGGAGCCCCTGGGTGGGCTGGAGGAGTGTGAGAGAGGGCCTGGAGCTCTGCTGGGAGTGCTGGACAGCAAGTGTGGGGCTCCTGGGGGCTCTGGGAGCCCCTGGGTGGGCTGGAGGACTGTGAGAGAGGGCCTGGAGCTCTGCTGGGAGTGCTGGACAGCAAAGGTAAGGCTCTGGGAGCCCCTGGGTGGGCTGGAGGAGTGTTAGAGAGGGCCTGGAGCTCTGCAGGTAGTGCTGGACAGCAAGTATGGGGCTCCTGGGGGCTCTGGGAGCCCCTGGGTGGGCTGGAGGAGTGTGAGAGAGGGCCTGGAGCTCTGCTGGGAGTGCTGGACAGCAAAGGTCAGGCTCTGGGAGCCCCTGGGTGGGCTGGAGGAGTGAGACAGAGGTCCTGGAGCTCTGCTGGGAGTGCTGGACAGCAAGTGGGGGGCTCCTGGGAGCTCTGGGAGCCCCTGGGTGGGCTGGAGGAGTGAGACAGAGGTCCTGGAGCTCTGCAGGTAGTGCTGGACAGCAAGTGTGGGGCTCCTGGGGGCTCTGGGTGCCCCTGGGTGGGCTGGAGGAATGTTAGAGAGGGCCTGGAGCTCTGCTGGGAGTGCTGGGCAGCAAGTGGGGGGCTCCTGGGAGCTCTGGGAGCCCCTGGGTGGGCTGGAGGAGTGAGACAGAGGGCCTGGAGCTCTGCTGGGAGTGCTGGACAGCAAATATGGGGCTCCTGGGGGCTCTGGGAGCCCCTGGGTGGGCTGGAGGAGTGTTAGAGAGGGCCTGGAGCTCTGCTGGGAGTGCTGGACAGCAAGTGGGGGGCTCCTGGGGGCTCTGGGTTCCCCTGGGTGGGCTGGAGAAGTTTTACAGAGGGCCTGGAGCTCTGCTGGGAGTGCTGGACAGCAAGTGTGGGTCTCTGGGAGCCCCTGGGTGGGCTGGAGGAGTGTTAGAGAGGCCCTGGAGCTCTTCAGGGAGTGCTGGACAGCAAGTGTGGGGCTCCTGGGGGCTCTGGGAGCCCCTGGGTGGGCTGGAGGAGTGTGCGAGAGGGCCTGGAGCTCTGCTGGGAGTGCTGGACAGCAAGTGTGGGGCTCATGGGGGCTCTGGGAGCCCCTGGGTGGGCTGGAGGAGTGTTAGAGAGGGCCTGGAGCTCTGCAGGTAGTGCTGGACAGCAAGTGTGGGGCTCCTGGGGGCTCTGGGAGCCCCTGGGTGGGCTGGAGGAGTGAGACAGAGGGCCTGGAGCTCTGCTGGGAGTGCTGGACAGCAAGTGTGGGGCTCCTGGGGGCTCTGGGAGCCCCTGGGTGGGCTGGAGGAGTGTTAGAGAGGGCCTGGAGCTCTGCTGGGAGTGCTGTACAGCAAGTGTGGGGCTCCTGGGGGCTCTGGGTGCCCCTGGGTGGGCTGGAGGAATGTTAGAGAGGGCCTGGAGCTCTGCTGGGAGTGCTGGGCAGCAAGTGGGGGGCTCCTGGGGGCTCTGGGAGCCCCTGGGTGGGCTGGAGGAGTGAGACAGAGGCCCTGGAGCTCTGCTGGGAGTGCTGGACAGCAAATATGGGGCTCCTGGGGGCTCTGGGAGCCCCTGGGTGGGCTGGAGAGTGAGACAGAGGGCCTGGAGTTCTGCTGGGAGTGCTGGACAGCAAGTGTGGGGCTCCTGGGGGCTCTGGGAGCCCCTGGGTGGGCTGGATGAGTGTTAGAGAGGGCCTGGAGCTCTGCTGGGAGTGCTGGACAGCAAGTGGGGGGCTCCTGGGGGCTCTGGGTGCCCCTGGGTGGGCTGGAGGAGTGTGACAGAGGGCCTGGAGCTCTGCTGGGAGTGCTGGACAGCAAGTGTGGGTCTCTGGGAGCCCCTGGGTGGGCTGGAGGAGTGTTAGAGAGGCCCTGGAGCTCTTCAGGGAGTGCTGGACAGCAAGTGTGGGGCTCTGGGAGCCCCTGGGTGGGCTGGAGGAGTGAGACAGAGGTCCTGGAGCTCTGCTGGGAGTGCTGGACAGCAAGTGTGGGGCTCCTGGGGGCTCTGGGAGCCCCTGGGTGGGCTGGAGGAGTGTGAGAGAGGGCCTGGAGCTCTGCTGGGAGTGCTGGACAGCAAGTGGGGGGCTCCTGGGGGCTCTGGGAGCCCCTGGGTGGGCTGGAGGAGTGAGACAGAGGGCCTGGAGCTCTGCTGGGAGTGCTGGACAGCAAGTGTGGGGCTTCTGGGGGCTCTGGGAGCCCCTGGGTGGGCTGGAGGAGTGTTAGAGAGGGCCTGGAGCTCTTCAGGGAGTGCTGGACAGCAAGTGTGGGGCTCTGGGAGCCCCTGGGTGGGCTGGAGGAGTGAGACAGAGGGCCTGGAGCTCTGCTGGGAGTGCTGGACAGCAAATATGGGGCTCCTGGGGGCTCTGGGAGCCCCTGGGTGGGCTGGAGGAGTGAGACAGAGGGCCTGGAGCTCTGCTGGGAGTGCTGGACAGCAAGTGGGGGGGCTTCTGGGGGCTCTGGGAGCCCCTGGGTGGGCTGGAGGAGTGTTAGAGAGGGCCTGGAGCTCTTCAGGGAATGCTGGACAGCAAGTGTGGGGCTCTGGGAGCCCCTGGGTGGGCTGGAGGAGTGAGACAGAGGTCCTGGAGCTCTGCTGGGAGTGCTGGACAGCAAGTGTGGGGCTCCTGGGGGCTCTGGGAGCCCCTGGGTGGGCTGGAGGAGTGAGACAGAGGGCCTGGAGCTCTGCTGGGAGTGCTGGACAGCAAGTGTGGGGCTCCTGGGGGCTCTGGGAGCCCCTGGGTGGGCTGGAGGAGTGAGACAGAGGGCCTGGAGCTCTGCTGGGAGTGCTGGACAGCAAGTGGGGGGCTTCTGGGGGCTCTGGGAGCCCCTGGGTGGGCTGGAGGAGTGTTAGAGAGGGCCTGGAGCTCTTCAGGGAATGCTGGACAGCAAGTGTGGGGCTCTGTGAGCCCCTGGGTGGGCTGGAGGAGTGAGACAGAGGTCCTGGAGCTCTGCTGGGAGTGCTGGACAGCAAGTGTGGGGCTCCTGGGGGCTCTGGGAGCCCCTGGGTGGGCTGGAGGAGTGAGACAGAGGGCCTGGAGCTCTGCTGGGAGTGCTGGACAGCAAGTGTGGGGCTCCTGGGGGCTCTGGGAGCCCCTGGGTGGGCTGGAGGAGTGAGACAGAGGTCCTGGAGCTCTGCTGGGAGTGCTGGACAGCAAGTGTGGGGCTCCTGGGGGCTCTGGGAGCCCCTGGGTGGGCTGGAGGAGTGAGACACAAACACACAGAGACACACAAACAGAGACACACATGCAGAGGCACAACACACATACACACAACACACACACACACACAGAGACACACACACAGAGACACACAGAGAGACACACACAGAGACACACACACACACAACACACACACACACACACACACACACACACACACACACACAGAGACACACACACAGAGACAAACACAGACAGAGGCACAACACACACAGACAGAGACACACACACAGAGACATACACACACAGACAGAGAGTGTGTATGTCTCTGTGTCTCTGTCTGTGTCTCTGTGTGTGTGTCTCTGTCTGTGTGTGTGTGTGTGTCTCTGTGTATGTCTCTGTGTGTGTGTCTCTGTGTGTGTGTGTCGCTGTGTCTCTGTCTGTGTCTCTGTCTGTGTCTCTGTGTGTCTCTGTGTCTCTGTCTCTGTGTGGGTCTCTGTCTGTCTGTGTCTCTGTGTGTCTCTGTGTTTCTGTGTGTGTGTCTCTGTGTCTCTGTGTCTCTGTCTGTGTGTGTGTGTGTGTCTCTCTGTATGTCTCTGTGTGTGTCTCTGTGTGTGTGTCTCTTTCTGTGTGTCTCTGTGTGTGTCTCTGTGTGTGTGTCTCTGTCTGTGTGTGTCTGTGTGTGTGTGTGTGTGTGTGTGTGTGTCTCTGTGTGTGTCTCTGTCTGTCTGTGTGTATGTGTCTCTGTGTGTGTGTGTCTCTGTGTTTCTGTCTGTGTGTGTGTGTGTGTGTCTCTGTGTGTGTCTGTGTGTGTCTCTGTCTGTGTGTCTCTGTGCGTGTCTGTGTCTCTGTCTCTGTGTGTGTGTCTCTGTGTGTGTGTGTGTGTGTCTCTGCATGTGTCTCTGTGTGTGTCTCTGTGTGTGTGTGTCTCTGTGTGTGTCTCTGTGTCTGTCTGTGTCTCTGTGTCTCTGTCTGTGTGTGTGTGTCTCTGTGTGTGTCTCTGTGTGTGTTTCTGTGTGTCTCTGTGTCTCTGTCTGTGTGTGTGTGTCTCTGTGTGTGTCTGTGTGTGTGTGTGTGTCTCTGTCTCTGTGTGTGTCTGTGTGTGTGTGTCTCTGTCGCTGTGTGTGTCTCTCTGTGTGTGTCTCTGTGTGTGTGTCTCTGTGTGTGTCTCTGTGTGTGTGTCTCTGTCTGTGTGTCTCTGTGTGTGTCTGTGTGTGTGTGTGTGTGTGTGTCTCTGTCGCTGTGTGTGTCTCTGTGTGTTTGTCTCTGTCTGTGTGTGTCTTTGTATGTGTGTGTGTGTGTTGTGTGTGTGTGTCTCTGTGTATGTCTCTGTGTGTGTGTCTCTCTGTGTGTGTGTGTCTCTGTGTGTGTCTCTGTCTGTCTGTGTCTCTGTGTGTCTCTGTGTCTCTATCTGTGTTTCTGTGTGTGTGTCCCTGTCTGTGTGTGTCTGTGTGTGTGTGTGTCTCTGTCGCTGTGTGTGTCTCTGTGTGTGTGTCTCTGTATGTGGGTGTGTGTGTTGTGTGTGTGTGTGTGTTGTGTGTGTGTGTCTCTGTGTATGTCTCTGTGTGTGTGTCTCTGTGTGTGTGTGTCTCTGTGTGTGTGTGTGTCTCTGTGTGTGTCTCTGTCTCTCTGTGTCTCTGTGTGTCTCTGTGTCTATGTCTCTGTGTGTGTCTCTGTGTGTGTGTGTGTGTTGTGTGTGTGTCTATGTGTATGTCTCTGTTTGTGTGTCTCTGTGTGTGTGTCCGTGTGTGTGTGTCTCTGTGTGTCTCCGTGTTTGTGTCTGTGTGTGTCTCTGTGTGTGTGTGTCTCTGTGTGTGTGTCCCTGTCTGTTTGTGTCTCTGTGTGTGTGTGTCTCTGTCTGTGTGTGTGTGTGTGTCTCTGTGTGTGTCTCTGTCTGTCTGTGTCTCTGTGTGTCTCTGTGTCTCTGTCTCTGTGTGTGTGTCTGTGTGTGTGTGTGTGTCTCTGTGTGTGTTTCTGTGTGTCTCTGTGTCTCTGTCTGTGTGTCTCTGTCTGTGTGTGTGTGTCTCTCTGTGTGTGTTTCTGTGTGTGTGTCTCCGTGTGTGTCTCTGTGTGTGTCTCTGTCTGTGTCTCTGTGTGTCTCTGTGTCTCTGTCTGTGTGTGTGTGTGTCTCTGTGTGTGTGTGTGTGTGTGTGTCTCTGTCTGTCTGTGTGTGTGTGTGTCTGTTTGTGTGTGTGTGTCTCCGTGTGTTTGTCTGTGTGTGTCTCTGTGTGTGTTTGTCTCTGTGTCTCTGTCTGTGTTTCAGTGTGTTTGTCCCTGTCTGTGTGTGTCTCTGTGTGTGTGTGTGTCTCTGTCTGTGTGTGTGTGTGTCTCTGTGTGTGTCTGTGTCTGTGTGTGTCTCTGTCTGTCTGTGTCTCTGTGTGTCTCTGTGTCTCTGTCTCTGTGTTTGTGTGTGTGTGTGTCTGTATGTGTCTCTGTGTGTGTGTTTCTCTGTGTGTGTCTCTGTCTGTCTGTGTCTCTGTGTCTCTGTCTGTGTGTGTGTGTTTCTGTATGTGTCTCTGTGTGTGTGTGTCTCTGTGTGTGTCTCTGTCTGTCTGTGTCTCTGTGTCTCTGTCTGTGTGTGTGTGTCTCTGTGTGTGTGTGTCTCTGTGTGTGTGTGTGTCTCTGTGTGTGTCTCTGTCTGTGTGTCTCTGTCTGTCTGTGTCTCTGTGTGTCTCTGTGTCTCTGTCTGTGTGTATGTGTCTCTGTGTGTGTGTGTCTCTGTGTATGTCTCTGTGTGTGTGTCTGTGTGTGTCTCTGTCTGTCTGTGTCTCTGTGTCTCTGTATGTGTGTGTGTGTCTCTGTATGTGTCTCTGTGTGTGTGTGTCTCTGTGTGTGTCTCTGTCTGTCTGTGTCTCTGTGTCTCTGTCTGTGTGTGTGTGTCTCTGTGTGTGTGTGTGTCTCTGTGTGTGTTTCTGTGTGTCTCTGTCTGTGTGTCTCTGTCTGTGT
>NC_083617.1:33114873-33119873 GCF_963584025.1 Labrus mixtus
CTGTGTCTCTGTCTGTGTGTATGTGTCTCTGTGTGTGTGTGTGTCTCTGTGTGTGTTTATGTGTGTCTCTGTGTCTCTGTCTGTGTGTATGTGTCTCTGTGTCTCTGTGTGTTTGTCTCTGTGTATGTGTCTGTGTGTGTGTGTCTCCGTGTGTGTCTCTGTGTGTGTCTCCGTATGTGTGTCTCTGTGTGTGTGTGTGTGTGTCTCTGTGTCTCTATCTGTGTTTCTGTGTGTGTGTCCCTGTCTGTTTGTGTCTCTGTGTGTGTGTCTCTGTGTGTGTGTGTGTCTCTGTCTGTGTGTCTCTCTGTATGTCTCTGTGTGTGTGTCTCTGTCTGTCTGTGTCTCTGTGTCTCTGTGTCTCTGTCTCTGTGTGTGTCGCTGTGTGTGTGTCTCTGTCTGTGTGTGTCTTTGTGTGTGTGTGTGTGTGTGTGTGTGTCTCTGTGTATGTCTCTGTGTGTGTGTGTCTCTGTCTGTGTCTCTGTGTGTCTCTGTGTCTCTGTCTCTGTGTGTGTGTGTGTGTGTGTCTCTGTCTGTCTCTGTGTGTGTGTGTCTCTGTGTGTGTCTCTGTCTGTCTGTGTGTGTCTGTTTGTGTGTCTCTGTCTGTGTCTCTGTGTGTGTGTGTCTCTGTCTGTCTGTGTGTGTCTGTTTGTGTGTCTCTGTCTGTGTCTCTGTGTGTGTGTGTGTCTCTGTCTGTGTGTGTGTCTCTCTGTGTGTGTCTCTGTGTGTCTCTGTATCTCTGTCTGTGTGTAAGTGTCTCTGTCTGTGTGTCTCTGTGTATGTCTCTATGTGTGTGTGACTGTGTGTGTCTCTGTCTGTCTGTGTCTCTGTCTCTGTGTGTGTGTCTCTGTGTCTCTGTCTGTGTGTAAATGTCTCTGTGTGTGTCTCTGTCTTTGTGTGTGTGTCTCTGGGTTAGGGTTAGGGTTAGGGTTAGGGTTAGGGTTAGGGGTTAGGGTTAGGGTTAGGGTAGGGTTAGGGTTAGGGTTAGGGTTAGGGTTAGGGTTAGGGTTAGGGTTAGGGTTAGGGTTAGGGTTAGGGTTAGGGTTAGGGTTAGGGGTTAGGGTTAGGGTTAGGGTTAGGGTTAGGGTTAGGGTTAGGGTTAGGGTTAGGGTTAGGGTTAGGGTTAGGGTTAGGGTTAGGGTTAGGGTTAGGGTTAGGGTTAGGGTTAGGGTTAGGGTTAGGGTTAGGGTTAGGGTTAGGGTTAGGGTTAGGGTTAGGGTTAGGGTTAGGGTTAGGGTTAGGGTTAGGGTTAGGGTTAGGGTTAGGGTTAGGGTTAGGGTTAGGGTTAGGGTTAGGGTTAGGGTTAGGGTTAGGGTTAGGGTTAGGGTTAGGGTTAGGGTTAGGGTTAGGGTTAGGGTTAGGGTTAGGGTTAGGGTTAGGGTTAGGGTTAGGGTTAGGGTTAGGGTTAGGGTTAGGGTTAGGGTTAGGGTTAGGGTTAGGGTTAGGGTTAGGGTTAGGGTTAGGGTTAGGGTTAGGGTTAGGGTTAGGGTTAGGGTTAGGGTTAGGGTTAGGGTTAGGGTTAGGGTTAGGGTTAGGGTTAGGGTTAGGGTTAGGGTTAGGGTTAGGGTTAGGGTTAGGGTTAGGGTTAGGGTTAGGGTTAGGGTTAGGGTTAGGGTTAGGGTTAGGGTTAGGGTTAGGGTTAGGGTTAGGGTTAGGGTTAGGGTTAGGGTTAGGGTTAGGGTTAGGGTTAGGGTTAGGGTTAGGGTTAGGGTTAGGGTTAGGGTTAGGGTTAGGGTTAGGGTTAGGGTTAGGGTTAGGGTTAGGGTTAGGGTTAGGGTTAGGGTTAGGGTTAGGGTTAGGGTTAGGGTTAGGGTTAGGGTTAGGGTTAGGGTTAGGGTTAGGGTTAGGGTTAGGGTTAGGGTTAGGGTTAGGGTTAGGGTTAGGGTTAGGGTTAGGGTTAGGGTTAGGGTTAGGGTTAGGGTTAGGGTTAGGGTTAGGGTTAGGGTTAGGGTTAGGGTTAGGGTTAGGGTTAGGGTTAGGGTTAGGGTTAGGGTTAGGGTTAGGGTTAGGGTTAGGGTTAGGGTTAGGGTTAGGGTTAGGGTTAGGGTTAGGGTTAGGGTTAGGGTTAGGGTTAGGGTTAGGGTTAGGGTTAGGGTTAGGGTTAGGGTTAGGGTTAGGGTTAGGGTTAGGGTTAGGGTTAGGGTTAGGGTTAGGGTTAGGGTTAGGGTTAGGGTTAGGGTTAGGGTTAGGGTTAGGGTTAGGGTTAGGGTTAGGGTTAGGGTTAGGGTTAGGGTTAGGGTTAGGGTTAGGGTTAGGGTTAGGGTTAGGGTTAGGGTTAGGGTTAGGGTTAGGGTTAGGGTTAGGGTTAGGGTTAGGGTTAGGGTTAGGGTTAGGGTTAGGGTTAGGGTTAGGGTTAGGGTTAGGGTTAGGGTTAGGGTTAGGGTTAGGGTTAGGGTTAGGGTTAGGGTTAGGGTTAGGGTTAGGGTTAGGGTTAGGGTTAGGGTTAGGGTTAGGGTTAGGGTTAGGGTTAGGGTTAGGGTTAGGGTTAGGGTTAGGGTTAGGGTTAGGGTTAGGGTTAGGGTTAGGGTTAGGGTTAGGGTTAGGGTTAGGGTTAGGGTTAGGGTTAGGGTTAGGGTTAGGGTTAGGGTTAGGGTTAGGGTTAGGGTTAGGGTTAGGGTTAGGGTTAGGGTTAGGGTTAGGGTTAGGGTTAGGGTTAGGGTTAGGGTTAGGGTTAGGGTTAGGGTTAGGGTTAGGGTTAGGGTTAGGGTTAGGGTTAGGGTTAGGGTTAGGGTTAGGGTTAGGGTTAGGGTTAGGGTTAGGGTTAGGGTTAGGGTTAGGGTTAGGGTTAGGGTTAGGGTTAGGGTTAGGGTTAGGGTTAGGGTTAGGGTTAGGGTTAGGGTTAGGGTTAGGGTTAGGGTTAGGGTTAGGGTTAGGGTTAGGGTTAGGGTTAGGGTTAGGGTTAGGGTTAGGGTTAGGGTTAGGGTTAGGGTTAGGGTTAGGGTTAGGGTTAGGGTTAGGGTTAGGGTTAGGGTTAGGGTTAGGGTTAGGGTTAGGGTTAGGGTTAGGGTTAGGGTTAGGGTTAGGGTTAGGGTTAGGGTTAGGGTTAGGGTTAGGGTTAGGGTTAGGGTTAGGGTTAGGGTTAGGGTTAGGGTTAGGGTTAGGGTTAGGGTTAGGGTTAGGGTTAGGGTTAGGGTTAGGGTTAGGGTTAGGGTTAGGGTTAGGGTTAGGGTTAGGGTTAGGGTTAGGGTTAGGGTTAGGGTTAGGGTTAGGGTTAGGGTTAGGGTTAGGGTTAGGGTTAGGGTTAGGGTTAGGGTTAGGGTTAGGGTTAGGGTTAGGGTTAGGGTTAGGGTTAGGGTTAGGGTTAGGGTTAGGGTTAGGGTTAGGGTTAGGGTTAGGGTTAGGGTTAGGGTTAGGGTTAGGGTTAGGGTTAGGGTTAGGGTTAGGGTTAGGGTTAGGGTTAGGGTTAGGGTTAGGGTTAGGGTTAGGGTTAGGGTTAGGGTTAGGGTTAGGGTTAGGGTTAGGGTTAGGGTTAGGGTTAGGGTTAGGGTTAGGGTTAGGGTTAGGGTTAGGGTTAGGGTTAGGGTTAGGGTTAGGGTTAGGGTTAGGGTTAGGGTTAGGGTTAGGGTTAGGGTTAGGGTTAGGGTTAGGGTTAGGGTTAGGGTTAGGGTTAGGGTTAGGGTTAGGGTTAGGGTTAGGGTTAGGGTTAGGGTTAGGGTTAGGGTTAGGGTTAGGGTTAGGGTTAGGGTTAGGGTTAGGGTTAGGGTTAGGGTTAGGGTTAGGGTTAGGGTTAGGGTTAGGGTTAGGGTTAGGGTTAGGGTTAGGGTTAGGGTTAGGGTTAGGGTTAGGGTTAGGGTTAGGGTTAGGGTTAGGGTTAGGGTTAGGGTTAGGGTTAGGGTTAGGGTTAGGGTTAGGGTTAGGGTTAGGGTTAGGGTTAGGGTTAGGGTTAGGGTTAGGGTTAGGGTTAGGGTTAGGGTTAGGGTTAGGGTTAGGGTTAGGGTTAGGGTTAGGGTTAGGGTTAGGGTTAGGGTTAGGGTTAGGGTTAGGGTTAGGGTTAGGGTTAGGGTTAGGGTTAGGGTTAGGGTTAGGGTTAGGGTTAGGGTTAGGGTTAGGGTTAGGGTTAGGGTTAGGGTTAGGGTTAGGGTTAGGGTTAGGGTTAGGGTTAGGGTTAGGGTTAGGGTTAGGGTTAGGGTTAGGGTTAGGGTTAGGGTTAGGGTTAGGGTTAGGGTTAGGGTTAGGGTTAGGGTTAGGGTTAGGGTTAGGGTTAGGGTTAGGGTTAGGGTTAGGGTTAGGGTTAGGGTTAGGGTTAGGGTTAGGGTTAGGGTTAGGGTTAGGGTTAGGGTTAGGGTTAGGGTTAGGGTTAGGGTTAGGGTTAGGGTTAGGGTTAGGGTTAGGGTTAGGGTTAGGGTTAGGGTTAGGGTTAGGGTTAGGGTTAGGGTTAGGGTTAGGGTTAGGGTTAGGGTTAGGGTTAGGGTTAGGGTTAGGGTTAGGGTTAGGGTTAGGGTTAGGGTTAGGGTTAGGGTTAGGGTTAGGGTTAGGGTTAGGGTTAGGGTTAGGGTTAGGGTTAGGGTTAGGGTTAGGGTTAGGGTTAGGGTTAGGGTTAGGGTTAGGGTTAGGGTTAGGGTTAGGGTTAGGGTTAGGGTTAGGGTTAGGGTTAGGGTTAGGGTTAGGGTTAGGGTTAGGGTTAGGGTTAGGGTTAGGGTTAGGGTTAGGGTTAGGGTTAGGGTTAGGGTTAGGGTTAGGGTTAGGGTTAGGGTTAGGGTTAGGGTTAGGGTTAGGGTTAGGGTTAGGGTTAGGGTTAGGGTTAGGGTTAGGGTTAGGGTTAGGGTTAGGGTTAGGGTTAGGGTTAGGGTTAGGGTTAGGGTTAGGGTTAGGGTTAGGGTTAGGGTTAGGGTTAGGGTTAGGGTTAGGGTTAGGGTTAGGGTTAGGGTTAGGGTTAGGGTTAGGGTTAGGGTTAGGGTTAGGGTTAGGGTTAGGGTTAGGGTTAGGGTTAGGGTTAGGGTTAGGGTTAGGGTTAGGGTTAGGGTTAGGGTTAGGGTTAGGGTTAGGGTTAGGGTTAGGGTTAG